>NC_091950.1:280048830-280288830 GCF_031021105.1 Erythrolamprus reginae
AAGTAAGGTGTTGCTAAACTGGAATATTCATGTGTTATTTCTTACCAGGAGAAGTGTATCCATCTAAGTACATGAGAGGGCAAGCTGAAAAGAAAAGAAACAGAGCACTGTCATTGTTACTAGACACATACAACTTGCTTTTTACCATCAATCTATTTCTATTTCCATTTTCATCACCATCTGCAATGATCTATGTATGTATTTATCTATTCTGACAGATTCCTCAATACAGATTATGACTAAGTATCTCCTCCAGAGACAAGCAAATTCAGAAATTCAGAAAAATGTCTGAGAAAGAGATAGAACCTCCCTGGTTCAACTCAATGTTCTGCTCTCTGTTTTAACTCAAAAGATGTCATTAGACAAGCCATTCCATCTCAGCTAAGAGCTCCAAGATAAGGGCAGCATGGAATGTTAATATGGGCTAAAGGGCTATGTGCTCATGTTAATGCTCATTTTAGTGGTGGGGGGGGGAGCAAACTGCCTTCTAAAGAGCCAGGTCTTTAGTCCATCAACCTCCAAACATTCACTAATGATCATTAGCGATTTTCCAAGATTTTCTATTAGCATTGTTCCAAGCTCAATTTTAATATGCAGAGACTATACTTGGGAATTCCTGTATGCAGAGCATGGATTCCAACATTGATTCTTCCTTTTTGATTATATTAACAAGGAAAAAATATAATTTCTTTAACAAATTACTAGATAACGTTTTCATTGTATTTTACACTGGATTAAATGTGCTAACCTTTAAGTAAAAGACTATTTTACTTACTTGAGGTAGCTGTCTCACAAACAAATGTGATAAGGTTATCTTCAATCTTTGCAAAAGCATCAAAATCATCAACTATAAAGACATGACGTTCGCTTGGTTGACTTGCAATTTTGGCTAGTTCATGGTAATCAACATCAGCTACACCAATAACAAATACACTGAAACCTGAAAAGACAATAACAATGGTTGACATAATATGGACCTGGGAAGTTTCTCCAAGTTCTTCTAGGGAAAAAAAACCTGCCACCCAGGTCCATGGAGATTACAGCTCTCAGGGTAATCTTAGGGAGGAAGTTAAAGTTGCATTACCAATACTGAGAGCCAGAGTGATGTAGTGGTGGAGTTGCTGATGTAGTAACCAGGAGACTATGTGTTCTAGTCCCATCTTTGGCACAAAAGCCAGTTGGGTGGTTCTGGGCCTATCACACGCTCTCTCTCTCTCTCTCAGCTCAACCCACTTTGTTGTGGGGATAAATAGGAAGAGGAAAGAGTATTAGATATGTCCACTGCCGTGAGGCATTTATAAAGTAATAAAAGGTAGGGTAATGGTGGGAATATATACAGAGATGGGCAGTACAGGCAGTCTTCGACTTACAACTGGTTGCTTGGTGACTTGTTCAGTTATAATGGACTTCCAAAAGGAACTTACAACCCCATTCCATGGCCATTTATAGTACAGTCTTGCAGTCATGTAACCAGAATTTACATTTTTGCCAAAACAAACCCCACATTTACTTCAGGTTTGAGGCAAAAAAAGACCCCATAAGGAACAATGTACAGTACTGTATTTCTTAATGACCATGTATTTACTTAGTCACCGCCTCAAATAAAAATAATAAAATTGGTTTGTCATGTAACGCCCTACGTCATGACCATCATGACTTACAACCAGAAAGGGCAGGCTCTACTATAGTCATAAGCCAAGAATTTACCTGCATTCCAAGCACTCTAAACAATGCACTAGTTCAGGCACAAGTGGTTATGAAGCTCTCACAGTCCAAACTTTATATATTCCAGGCAATCAGGATACAGTCTGATATTTTATAAAGACTGCAGAATTATGCTCCCGTTAAACCCCGCCATCTGAATTTGGCTCACCAGACTGCTGTATGACAGCTGCGGCTTTCATCACTTCATCTTGGGACCGTCCATCTGTTACGACAACAAGGACTTTGGGAACTGCTTTCCTCATGCCTCTTTCCCATGTAAGCACCTTTTCTTTGATAAATGAAAGTGCCTTTCCTGTGAATCAAGAAAGAGTTTCATTTAGATCAGAGGTCTCCAACCTTGGCCACTTTAAGACTTGGGGACTTCAACTCCCAGAATTCCTCAGCCAGTTTTTCTAGCTGAGGAACTCTGGGAGTTGAAGTCCATCACTCTCTGGAATACTTTCTAAGTTAAAAACTATGCATTAATAATATGAGAAAACCTTATCCCTTGAAACTATTATTCATAAGTTGTACAAAATTACCTGTTCTTGTGTTCCCTCCTCTGTATTGAATATACTTAAGAGCTCCCAGGGCATGGGCTTTATCATCATATGTGTTCAAATTGAACTCAGAATTTGCATCATCGCTGTATTGCACAAAGGAAACCTAAAATGAAAAATACCCACCAAAAATGTAATGTTATATTGTTGAAGAAAATACGATTCAACAGCTCATATTCTATAATCTTATATATCTTAGAGTTAGACATGTGTAAATCTTACACATCCTTTTTGTTAGTAATAATTATTGGTTTTTAAAAATGTGCCTGACTTCTTTTTCTAATTAGTCTGTTATTTAAAGAATTGTTGTAATAGGACTATTTAAAAGATAAATAAGAAAAAGTAAGGAAAGATGGAAGATACGAAAAGGTTCTTAACTTTTTCAATTTAATCACAATGATAGAATCTTTAAGACTCAAACTTTCCATATTATAACTGTAAAGTATTTACTTGAAAGGTATGCAAAAAAAAAGCAATTTATCTTACTTAATATTTAAGAATTGACTAACCTGAATTCCAGCTGGATTTACTTGGTCAAATGCCCCGATCGTATTGAAAACAAATTTCACTACTTTGTTGAAATTTTCATCTCCAATACTCCAAGAAGCATCAGTCAGGAAGACTATATCAGCTTTGGCTCCCTTGCATACTAAAAGATACATTGGATTCAGAAATGATATAAAATTTGCAACACATTAAAAAAATATATAGAAACATAGAAGACTGACGGCAGAAAAAGACCTCATGGTCCATCTAGTCTGCCCTTATACTATTTTCTGTATTTTATCTTACAATGGATATATGTTTATCCCAGGCATGTTTAAATTCAGTTACTGTGGATTTCCCAACCACGTCTGCTGGAAGTTTGTTCCAAGGATCTACTACTCTTTCAGTAAAATAATATTTTCTCACTTGCTTTTGATCTTTCCCCCAACTAACTTCAGATTGTGTCCCCTTGTTCTTGTGTTCACTTTCCTATTAAAAACACTTCCCTCCTGGACCTTATATATAGGATGTAGTAACCAGAATTTTTCAATGTGACAATGTGGCTAAAATGATCAGGGAGTTGGACTAGAAGTCCTTTGAGATCACTTCTAACTCTATTATTCTATTTTACTATGCAAAAGCTATCTGAAAAAACTTGGATTTATATAAATTACCCCAAATCTGTTCACAAAACAAAACATAAAATGCTAACCCGAATGCATAAATACACAGAAAATAGGGGAATGGATAAGTGCCTTTTTGGACAGAACTTACTTCATTGTTTACAAGCTATCATTGCTGTTAATTATAGTTATTTTAATCATGATAAATTCCAGAATTCTTAATCCCTCAGTTTTTAGATTTTTATAGACATCAAAAAGCAAACACTTACCATCCCGTGCAGGTGGGATTGTTGGAGGTGGAGGTGGCGTTGGAGGTGGTGTTGGAGGTTCTGTTGGCTTGATTACTAAAGGAAATCAAATCATTAAAATATTTTGCATTTTTTAAAGCTGGGAAATAACACCACCAGAACAAAGCTATAGCAAGCTGCGCCCTTGGCAGATCAATTCTTAGAAATTTATTAATGCGTTCCAGCAAAGGTTTGAATCCTGCTATCTCCTAAACTATAGCTCAAACAGGGATTTTGAAGTTCTATCACCATGGCCACCTTATTACTAGAACTAGTAATCATCTAGTTCAGTGATGGTGAACCTATGGCCCGCATGCTATAGGTGGAATGCGGAGCAATATCTGAGGGCATGCAAGGCGTTGCTCTATGTTAGCTCCAGTGCATGCACACGCTTGGCCACCTGATTTTCGGTCTTTTTTGGGGGGGGCGGTTTTTGCTCTCCCCACGGTGAAAACGGCCCAATTGAGCAGTTCACTTGTGTGTTCATCCTCAGCTTCCTTTTTGCTCTCAGAGGTTTTCAGGAAATTTTTCAGCTTTGGAGAGTCGCACAACTCTCACAACTCTGCCCAATTCTTCTGCAGCCAGGAAGGCTTTCCTGAAGGCCTGTGTAGCCGATAACAGATCTCTGGATCGATCTGGAGCTCTGTTATCAGCTGAATAGGTCTTTCTTAAAGGCCTTTCCTGAAGGCCTCTCTAGCCAATAGAAGAGCTCCAGATCGATCCGGAGCTCTGTTAGCGGCTAGAGAGGACTTCAGGAAAGCCTTCCCGGCTGCAGAAGAAATGGGCCAAGGTATGCTGAAGGTAAATAGTAGGACATCTCCATTTCCTTTTGTTTTTGAACTTCCAATTGGTCCGTTGGGCCATTTTTTGCCGCCTCTTCTGAGGACAGCAAAAAACAGCCCAATGGGCCTACTGGAAGTCAGGAGGCTTCAATGAGGCCTACGAGTATGCACGGGGGACATCGGTGGGTTGAATTATAGGTGTGGACATGTGCACCTTCTTCACACCCGAGCCAAAAATGTTTTGCCATCATTGATCTAGCTCATCCTCAACTAGAACACTAGTGGAGGATGAAGCATGTACATTGCTGAATGGTCTCTTCTGCTCCATCCTGTGCCCCTTCTCCCTATATGTTATCCTCAAGGACAGGATAGGGGATGGGTGAAAGATAAAACAGGAGAGAGGGATCATCTCTGATGTTCCTCATAATCCATCCTTCTTGCTCATAACTTGTGAGTGGATTGTACTTTCAGGATGCTGAAATGTTGCCTTAAAAATAATATGTAACTATCTCGTATCTATAAAACGTAACCATTTTGCCCTGCAAAAATTGTAAGGAATCGGAAGAAGTTAAAAAAATATCAAACTCCTAACACAATAGACATAGGTAGCAAGGATTGTTTGTCTCTTCTCAGGCTATTCAGCTTTACTGACAAGAAATTCACACTGAGTAAATTATAAAGCAAATGTCACCTGCAGTTCAACAAGTATTGTAAGCTTCTTTTTTAGCTGCAGTTTGTTAAATATTCCATAATGGCGTCAGTTAAGTGCTATACTGAATTTGGCCCCAAAACTCCCAGATATGAACAAAGCTATTTTTGTCTGGTAAGCAAAATGTGAAAATTGGAACCCAACTGTTTTCTAAAATCTGGGCAATATGGCAAGTCACAAAAAATACATTTTTAAAAAATCCATGAATGAAGGGAAGCTGGGTTATTTGAAAAAAGTCCAGCTTTACTAAACCAGTTGTATATTCAGAGAAAATTGCTTTCGTTATATTCTTTCCGGATTCTCTAAAGTTATTTTGGTTTTGTTATTGTTATTGTGGTTCCTGTGATTTTGGACTTACATGTGCGTTCTTTCGTAGAGACTGGAGGACCTTCAAGATTTGGAGTCTGAACAAAGACAGTAGCATTATATTCAGTATCAGGTGAAAGCCCAGTAAAACAGTGACTGGTTTCTGATCCACGCACTGTTATTTCTTGACCTCTAGATCCTGTAAGCAAATGAGAAGAAAAATGCTTAGCGGTAATTTGTAGGATCTTATGTATACATAACTTTTTGTAAGCAGTAAGCACTGCAACATCAATAGCCCTTAGACTTATATATCGCTCCATAGTGCTTTACAGCCTTCTCTAAGCGGTGTATAGAATCAGCATATTGTCCCCAACAATCTGAATCCTCATTTTACCCTCTTTGGAAGGATGGCAGGATGAATCAACCTTGAGCCAATAGGAATCAAACTGCTGAACGTCGACAGTTAGCAGAATTATCCTGCAATACTGCATTCCAACCACTTCTAACATCATGGCTTTTCACGACATAATTCATGTCATGAAATAGTGAAATTGTTATAGGGTACTACCAGTTCTATGGCAGAAGGGAGTTGTTTTTTATTTTTGTTTTTAATCTTCTTAAACCATGACGATTCTGCCTGTAGGCTGGTGAATTGCCATAATCTGAGAAAGACAAGGTATAAAATAGCATATCTTCCACAACAGCACAGAAAGAAAGAATAGCTTAGTAAGCAATATTCTTAATTATGATGCAGGAGAGTTAAATTTAATACTTATTTTCATCTGCTTCAAAGTTCCTTAATGCTCATATATACCTTTTTTCAAAGTAAAACATAAAATAAAAGTACCTTTTGGCCCTGTAACATATTCTGTTTGTACAGCATTTCAAAATTATATATTTATATTATGCAACCAATAGGAAGCATTATTTGCAGCAACAAGACGTAATCTGCATTGATAAATTACTGAATTGCAGTAGTACAGAAAATTATAAATGAAGCACCATTTGGGGCAAAGTTTGTTCAAATCAGGTATATGACATTTATAATAAACTGATACCTTATTGGGCATTTGATGATCATATGCACATTTTGAATAATAGTGACAAATTGAGAATGACAGCAAGGATATGAGAGAAGAAACAGCTGTCCTGCAGTTGAAATAATGCCTCTTTTGCTGAAAACAACAATACTTCATACTTATTTATTGGCATTATTTATAGTATTGCCAATCCATGGAGATCTGGGTGATCAACAATGTAATTCAAATGTGCTAAATAATTAAAAAGGACCAATAGATATTTTGTAAATTAGTCATGACATGTAACTAGTATTTCATCTAAAACCATAATTACCATCAGCTGGATTTAGCTTCAGTCTGTAAGAAGTGGCTGACCGATGCGCTGACCATTTGATACAGAAAGTGTCCCATCCCACATTATAACTTGTTAGATCTGTAACATTCAAGTATACTACAGAAAATAAAAGAGAGAAAAAAACCATTAACCATTTGTGTGTAAACTAGATAAAACTCTACAATTATGACAATTTATGTTAAATCTTTCAGCACTAGAGTGACCAGATATCTGGCAAAAAAGGCAAACATATCCTCCTTTTTGTCCACATAAGTTGGCATCACCTTGGAATTAAACATTATCTGGATTTTGGACAATCTGATTTGAAATCCCAATTTATATAATGTTGGAAATTCCAGCATTAATGATTGTCAGAATGCTCTACAGATCTTCCACTCATTATAGAGCATTGAAATTGAACTTGATATTCAATATTCATCCAAAATCAACCTGTAGCATGATACTGCCATCATATATTTATATAAAGAATACAGCTGTTTTAGGAAAATTGACATGTTTCATCGAGTTAAACGCAGAGATAACAACATGATGTTAAAATGAGTCACAATGATTTCGGGATTAAACATTTCTTTCCCTAAAAGCTCAACACAATAGAACATTTCTTCAAGAAATGTACCTTTTCTACCTAGCAGGCAACTTCTAAGAGATCAATTCTCCTGGCTGCAATCATTAGTATTTTCATGTCAACATTAATATATGGGGGTAGATTTTTGGTCTTACGTGTAGTGCCTTGATCAACCAAAGGTTCGCTAAGTCCGGACTCGTACTGAGCATATACATTCACATCGTAAGAAGTACTAGGCAATAAATTGTGTAAAGTATATGAAGTCACCTCTCCAACAAACACCTCCATGGGCTCATCGGAACCTTAGAAGAAGAAAAATATATGAAAAAGAATGTTAATGTAATGTTAATGAGCCAGACAATCCTTTAACTGAGAATTCCTATGTTGCTGACAGCAATTCTCTGGGAATGTTAAGTAGACCTATCTTGTAAAACCACAGCTTTGATTTATTTATTATTATTATTTATTTATTATTTAGATTTGAATGCCGCCCCTCTCCGCAGACTCGGGGCGGCTCACAACAAAGTGAAACAATTTACAACAAATCTAAATTACAGTTTAAAAATATTTTAAAAAACCCATTTTCTAAACAAACATACATACAGACATACCATTCATAAATTGTATATGCCCGGGGGAGATGTCTCAGTTCCCCCATGCCTGATGACAAAGGTGGGTCTTAAGGAGCTTATGAAAGGCAAGGAGAGTAGGGGCAGTTCTAATCTCCGGGGGGAGTTGGTTCCAGAGGGTCAGGGCCACCACAGAGAAGGCTCTTCCCCTGGGGCCCGCCAACCGACATTGTTTAGTTGACGGGACGCGGAGAAGGCCCACTCGGACCTAATCGGTCGCTGGGATTCGTGCGGCAGCAGACGGTCTCGGAAATATTCTGGTCCAGTACCATGAAGCGCTTTAAAGGTCATAACCAACACTTTGAATTGTGACCGGAAATTGATCGGCAACCAATGCAGACTGCGGAGTGTTGGTGAAACATGGGCATACCTAGGTAAGCTCATGACTGCTCTCGCAGCTGCATTCTGCACGATCTGGAGTTTCCGAACACTTTTCAAAGGTAGCCCCATGTAGAGAGCATTACAGTAGTTAAACCTCGAAGTGATGAGAGCATGAGTGACTGGGAGCAGTGAGTCCCGGTCCAGATAGGGCCACAACTGGTGCACCAGGCGAACCTGGGCAAACGCCCCCCTCGCCACAGCTGAAAGATGGTTCTCTAATGTGAGCTGTGGATCAAGGAGGACGCCCAAGTTGCGGACCCTCTCCGAGGGGGTCAATAATTCCCCCCCCAGGGTAAGGGAAGGACAGATGGAATTGTCCTTGGGAGGCAAAACCCACAGCCACTCCATCTTATCCGGGTTGAGTTTGAGTCTGTTGACACCCATCCAGGCCCCAACAGCCTCCAGACACCGGCACATCACTTCCATAACAATTATTGAAAGGTGCTGATAATATTCATCCTCAAAGCCATACTCGCATGTTGGCAGCCCAGTGTTTATAATCTTACCTGCAACTTTGTACACAATTTTGTATCCTAAGATAGGAGATGGGACAGGATCCCAGGCCACTCTGAATCGAGTATACCATTCATCAGATATACGAATATTCTGAGGAGAAAGCAGCCCAACTAAAAAAAAAAAATTAAATGCATTAGTTAGGAAAAGGGCATTTGATAAACTCCAGTGCCAAGTCTATTTTTTTACTTCTTTCAAAATTGTGAAAGGCTAAAATTTCCAGACTAAAATAAATAAAAAATAATTTATAATTTTGAATCCTAAAATAAGTTTTAAATTAAAAACTAGATTACAAAAATACTTTGAGCTGTATTTTATTGACAAAATTAGTAGCCTTTTTAAAAAAGAAAATTCCAATGGTGTGCATAGGGAATTATTTACTTTGCTCTGAGTAATAATTATAATTATATAGTATTAATTATATAGTAATAATTCAGATGATGTAACTGAATGTAAATATGTTGTTATTAGAATCAGCAAGCGATTTAGTTACATGTGCCTCATTCAGAATTGAGTACCAGGTATAAAACTAATAAGTTAAATGTCAATGTTTCATTATGGGTAATTTATATCATATAAGGCATTTGTTCAAATATTTTTAATAAATGTTTTCAGAAATGTAATGGATAGTTTCAGAATTTACCTGGTATACAATGTTAAGATTTTTTTTTCAACTTTGGTTGACAAATGGCAAATTTTCCTCATAGCAAGTAGGCTTTACAAAGATACTTTAACTGTTTTGAAGGACTATTTTGAAGGATAGTAATTCCATGTACAGTGATCCCCCGCTCGTTGCGAGGGTTCCGTTCCAGGACCCCCCGCAACGAGCGGGTTTTCGCAAAGTAGCGCTGCGGAAGTAAAAACACCATCTGCGCATGTGCAGACGGTGTTTTTACTCCCACAGCGCTAGCGAGGAGCCGAAGATTGGGGGGGGGGGGCGCGGCTGTTTGCCGCCGGCATGGAGGGCTTCCTAGCAGCCCCCCAAACCCGGGTTGGGGGTCCGGGGGGCGCTGGCTCTCGCCGCTTTCGAGCTGAATCCGGGAGCGCTCCCAGACTCAGCTGGAAAGCGCCGAGAACGAAAGGCAAGGAACGGCTTTTCCACGCCGTTCATTCTCGCCGCTTTCGAGCTGAATCCGGGAGCGAACTCGCTCCCGGACTCAGCTGGAAAGCGCCGAGAACGAAAGGCGTGGAACGGCTTTTCCACGCCGTTCATTCTCGCCGCTTTCGAGCTGAATCCGGGAGCGAACTCGCTCCCGGACTCAGCTGGAAAGCGCCGAGAACGAAAGGCGTGGAACGGCTTTTCCACGCCGTTCATTCTCGCCGCTTTCGAGCTGAATCCGGGAGCGAACTCGCTCCCGGACTCAGCTGGAAAGCGCCGAGAACGAAAGGCGTGGAACGGCTTTTCCACGCCGTTCATTCTCGCCGCTTTCGAGCTGAATCCGGGAGCGAACTCGCTCCCGGACTCAGCTGGAAAGCGCCGAGAACGAAAGGCGTGGAACGGCTTTTCCACGCCGTTCATTCTCGCCGCTTTCGAGCTGAATCCGGGAGCGAAGTCGCTCCCGGACTCAGCTGGAAAGCGCCGAGAACGAAAGGCGTGGAACGGCTTTTCCACGCCGTTCATTCTCGCCGCTTTCGAGCTGAATCCGGGAGCGAAGTCGCTCCCGGACTCAGCTGGAAAGCGCCGAGAACGAAAGGCGTGGAACGGCTTTTCCACGCCGTTCATTCTCGCCGCTTTCGAGCTGAATCCGGGAGCGAACTCGCTCCCGGACTCAGCTGGAAAGCGCCGAGAACGAAAGGCGTGGAACGGCTTTTCCACGCCGTTCATTCTCGCCGCTTTCGAGCTGAATCCGGGAGCGAACTCGCTCCCGGACTCAGCTGGAAAGCGCCGAGAACGAAAGGCGTGGAACGGCTTTTCCACGCCGTTCATTCTCGCCGCTTTCGAGCTGAATCCGGGAGCGAACTCGCTCCCGGACTCAGCTCGAAAGCGCCGAGAATGAACGGCGTGGGCGGGCAAAGGGCGGCAGCGAGGAGTTTGCGTGGGCGGTGGGGAAACTCCTCGCTGACGCCAGCAAGAGGGGGAAGACTCAGGGAAGCCGCCCAGCAGCTGATCTCCCGGTTGCCATCTACGCATGCGTGCCCACGGGCACGCATGCGTAGATGGTATTTTGACTTCCGGGTTGAAAAATAGCGAAGTACCCTGTTCGCAATGGTTGGGGACGCAATAAACGGGGGATCACTGTACTGTATATATATATATATATATTACAGACTTTAGTGGCTGAACTTGATTATGTAAAGTAAAAAAGAGCACTGAAAGAACAGTTATATTAAATATACCTGTTTTTCCATTTCCTGTCACTTGCCCACCATCTCCATCATCATAAACCGCTACAACTGTTATTTTATAAGGTGTGTCTGACTGCAAAGGCTGTAGCAATACAGAGTTTATCCTGCCAGGTACTGTTGTCTAAAACAAATTATAATCATGGAAATATTGTACAATTAGTAGATTAGAAATTATTAATAATTTATCAATCATATAAATTATAGTATGCAAACATATTGGACCAAAGAAGAAGATAAAACTTTGATTTTGGTCCACCCATCACATTAACCACATGTCGAGGAGTTCTGCCTGTCAGCATTTGTATTAAATTCCATGGTTTAACAGTATAATGGTAAAAAATCACCCAAAGATGGAACTAGATAAAGATTCAAACGTGAAGATTAAAATTTAGTTCAGTAATTCAAATGCATTTGTTTTTATTTTATGTAGATGGTATACTGCCTTAATCACTGTGTACTGTAAGTAAATCATAGTTATATAATGTATATAATAAAGTCAATAATAAAATAAAACAAAAACAGTATAACAAGCATTAATATTTGTTTGTCTATCTATCTATTTGATTGATTGATTGATTGATTGATTGATTGATTGATTGATTCATTCATTCATTCATTCATTGATTCGCTGTCCCACTCTGAGGACTCGGGTGGTTTACAACATAATATCCTTTTATTGCCCACAGATTGGCAATTAATGTTTTTACTTTTTACACCATACCAGCATATATTTTCTTTAAGTACTCAAAAATAACAAAAAATATGCGTTCATTAAGAAAGAAGCAATAATCATAACCAACTATGCCTGAGTGATTTTTGGGGTGGGGGGTGGGGGTGGGGGGAAATACAGAAGTCAACAGAGCATACGCCTTTAATCTCCCTATGGGAAATAAGTTGACTTTAACTATATTGTTAAACATTTGCTGCTAAATTTGGAGTAGGAAGTTATAAACTATTTTAAAAATTGGAAGAATGCCCAGCACAAATATTGAGAGCCAAAACTCATTCCTGCTGCTCATGTTTATAAAACACAGATATATGACGATCATTGGAAGTGAATGGCAATCAACTGAAATTATCCTTCCATTGAGATGGATAGAATTTGCTTCTATGTAGCTTCTAAATCTTGATCATCTTTGTACAGATTACCAAAGTAATCTCTGCCTATACTTACTACTCTTGAGCTAGTTTGCCCCCCACCTTTTGTTCAATGTCTGGTTCTCAGACATTGCCTGGACAAGTTTAGTTGGCAATTTTTTTCAGAAGTGGTGTCAGGTGCAAGCAACCAGAACATCTCTGAGATTTAGGTGAAGATTACTAAATGGATTAAAATGCTCTCATAGTAGGTTCCAGATGGACTATTTAAACCCTAGTTAAATCATTGGAACAAGCATACTATAACTGATCTAAATGTGATGGAGTCTAGCCAAAGGGCTGCAATAGGGCAAGATCTATTTCTAATAGTTTTATTTTTTAGAGGATGAAATAGTTTTGCTCTTTCCAGTGAATAGTTTGAAATGCTAAGATCTGTAAAATTAGCTTCACTGAGGAACATGAAGAATGAAGAAATAGTTATATGTATTTCTTCCAAGAAAGTATTGTCTACATATAATTGAGAAGCCTTGTCCAGGATATACAGGACCACCTTGTAAATCTTGCAATGAGAAAACAGTATTTGTCATTTCATTTTTCATTCAACAACTTCCATACAATAAAGGCATTGAAATTAACAGTTAATGTAATCATTACTTTGCAGCAGCAAAGTAAAGTAATAGTAAATCAACTATTATACATATGAAAATATGAACTTACATATTCATCTATTGGATCTCCAGAAACAGTGCTATATATAATTCTATACTGCTGTACAGGTCCATCTGCATGATCCCATTGAACAGAAAGACTATTTGTGGTTGGGTCAAACACTCTTATGTTCCTGGGTCCACTACGAGGCACTAAGACAAATAAACATTAAATATAAAATAAATTCAGCATGGACCCTGAAAATACAGGGATAAAACGGGGGAAATGATGTCCTTTGAATCTAGAACAAATAATTGAATTCCAGGGATCGTGCAAAACTATTTTGGATCAGCCACAGTTTGGAAGAACCGAAACTTGGAACATTCTGGTTATTCTGGATTTTGGATAAAAGAAAGGGGTACTTGTCCCCTCCTCCACTTTGCAGTTCTTGGCATTGCATCTCTCATTTGCCCAGTAATCCCCCAATTATTTTTTCCCTTATTTGTCAACCTCTTCTTAGTCTTCCTGGCTCTTTCCCTACTTGGGGAAAAAACAGCTGTTTCATTCCATGCATGCAGCATGGACTATACAGTATGCATGTTTTTTTTGGCAACAGCACATCTGAAACCAGAAGTTCTGTACACAGAATATTTTGCATAACCTTAACCTTTACAAATTGACTTTGTGCGTCAATTAATTCCATTGGCTGATTCTAACTCAATAATTTTCAAATGATACTCAGTTGAAAAATGCACTACTTTTGATAATAACTAAGTCTTGAATCATAGTATGGACACTACAAAATTGTGAGTATGGACAGCTAAAATTACTCTTCTTAACTTCACTGATTTAACCTGCTAGATAACAGCAGCTGTTAAATAAGTAAATAAATCAGAGCATTTTCAAAAGTGGCTAAATTAATAAAATGTATTTATACAATCCAATCTGATGACCCCCTTCTAAGTTTGAAATTGTGAACATTTTGATATGCTATATCCTTCTAGAATAGCTGTGGATTAATCTAGTTTCATAATCCTGGTGAATGTTCATTCATGGCTTCAGAGAGTATCATTATAATATTTCAACTAAAATAATTGCATTTAGTAAAATTAAAATTAAAATTGGTCAAGTGAGAATGATACATTTATTCAGCTTTTACCAGCTAAATAGGAACAATGCCCACTTTGGAATGGCCAAATCAACAGAAAGTGGAATGTTCATAAAAGAAACTTCATAGAAATTTTAGACATTTATTTCTCACTAATTGAAATAAAATGGTCAGTGATACAGCCAGTAATGTGTGTCTACCCCTGTAAAGGCCAAGCATGGACAGAATTGTGCTTTCTGACATTGGAATTTCATCTTGTTGGATTATTATATCAACTTTTTCATTGCATTTTTATAATTTTTTCTTTCCTGCAAAAGTATTGTGATTTGCCATCTTGCTTCCTCCACAATTCCTCCACTTTTAATCCTACTCTACCCATGTTTTCATTGCAATGTCCTTAATCCAACCAAGTTATACTCTGGCTATAGCCACTACCCACTACCACAGATCATCCTTTCTCCTTTTCTTCTTCCTTTCTTGTCCTACAATGCAGACTTTCATTCCTCCAACATCTACACATCTCAATGGGCAAGATTTGGAGCACATCATCCTTGTGAATTTCAAAATTAGGAGACATAAACAGACAAAATCCCTTCTCTCCACACCATCCTTGAGGATAAAGATGCCTTTCTCTTGACCTTATCTAATATAAAGTCCTAATATTAAAAGGTCTACATTTTAGCCAAAGCAAACCCTTTGTTAATTTGTACCAAAGGCAATAGTCAACCTGAACATGTTACTACTGACAATCTAAGATTATCATTTTCAGTGGCAATGAACTGCATCTTTGTGTTTGATAATCCACATGTATATGAACATTTACCAAATTCTATATGTTCATAGTTTACTCTTTTAATATAAATATTGGATTTAATTCCTCTTGATGTTTTAAAATGGAACATTTTAAGTATTCAAAGAGTATACAGTGGTACCTCAAGATACGAACCCCTCGTCTTACGAACAACTCGTGATACGAACCCGGGGTTCAGAAAAATGTTGCCTCTTCTTACGAACTTTTTTCGAGTTATGAACCGGCGTTCGGAGACAGCTGGGAAGCCACGCAGCTGTTTTAAAAGGTGACAGCCGGGCGGCGGGGCTTCCCAGAAGCCTCCCGAACGCCGGTTCGTAACTCGAAAAAAGTTTGTAAGAAGAGGCAACATTTTTCTGAACCCAGGGTTCGGTTCTGGAGGTTGCTGGGAAGCCCCGCCGCCCGGCTGTCACCTTTTAAAACAGCCGCGCGGCTTCCCAGCTGTCTCCCGAAGCCAAACGCGGAAGTTCGGGTTTGGCGTTTGGCTTCGGGAGACAGCTGGGAAGCGGCGCGGCTATTTTAAAAGGTGACAGCCGGGCAGCGGGGCTTCCCAGCAACCTCCTGAACCGAACCCGGGGTTCAGAAAAATGTTGCCTGTTCTTACGAACTTTTTTGGAGTTACGAACTGGCGTTCGGGAGGCTTCTGGGAAGCCCCGCTGCCCGGCTGTCACCTTTTAAAACAGCCGCGCCGCTTCCCAGCTGTCTCCCGATGCCAAACGCGGAAGTTCGGGTTTGGCGTTTGGCTTCGGGAGACAGCTGGGAAGCGGCGCGGCTGTTTTAAAAGGTGACAGCCGGGTGGCAGGGCTTCCCAGAAGCCTCCCGAACGCCGGTTCGTAACTCCAAAAAAGTTCATAAGAAGAGGCAAAATTTTTCTGAACCCCGGGTTCGGTTTGGGAGGTTGCTGGGAAGCCCCCCAGCGCGGCTGTGACCTTTTAAAACAGCAGCGCGGCTTCCCAGCAGTCGCAGAACGCTGTTTTTTTGCGGGGGGTTTTTTGGGTTGCATGGATTAATTGACGTTACATTGTTTCCTATGGGAAACAATGTTTCATCTTACGAACCTTTCGTCTTACGAACCTCCTCCTTGCACCAATTAAGTTCGTATCATGAGGTATTACTGTACTTTAAACCTGTATTCAGAGACATGATATTTAATTAAATACTGCAAAGTTTCCTATGCAAGGCTTCCCGCTAATTATAATTGAAACAGGATAAACTACATTCACGTAAGGCCCAGTGCACAGCATAAGAACAAAAATATATTTAGAGACCTAGGTAGGAAGGAGTAATCCAGGCTAGTCAATCAGAGTTTAGCAGTCACATGCATGATTTTCTGCTTACATGTTCTTCCCTGTCCTGTACTGGGATCCCCTTCTCCATCACCATACAAAGCAATGACATTTATTGAATAAGGAGTATCAGGAGTCAGACGTTCCAATACAACGTTGCGTGTGTTGCTTGGTACAACAACCTAAAAGGAAAACAAAATGAAATCTTGTCTGTAACTGATGGTGAGCTGCTGAATATCATTCACCAGCCCAATAGACTACTTAAGTAGTGACTCTTCAGGGGTGTAAGCTGAGAAACTACCTCAGCACTCACTTGGAACACTTGATCTGGGGATTATACCAAATTGTGAAATGTCTAGAAATGTCAAAACATTTGGCCTGACTTTTTTTTATTTCTGTCCCTCTGCTAATATACTGAGGTTTTAAATATTTACTATTATCTTTTTCCAATATCTTGTTTCCCTCTCTTCCCAAAGCACTGAGAGATTTTTTTTAATCTTTGACCATGAATCAAAGCTCAGAAAAATCTAAATTAGCTTCCATGATTGAGGTTGACACTTAACTCAATGTTCTTACTCCTAGTACAAACAATTAACTATTATGTTGCACTGGTTCTAAGCACAGAAATGTTTATCCACAAATTGATAGAAGTTATGAAGCTGTCTATGCTACAGATAATTCTCGACTTATAACCTTTTCATTTCATGACCGTTTGAAGTTACAACAGCACTAAAAAAAAGTTACTTATAATAGTTTTCACAGTCATGACTATTACAGTATCCCAAAGGTCACAAGATCAAAATTCACGTGCTTGGCAACTGGCTTGTATTTATGATAGTTGCAGTGTACCAGGTCATGTGAGCACATTTTGTGACTCTCTAACAAGCAAAGTCAAAGAAGCCACATTCCCTTAACAACTTTGTTACTAACCTAACAGTTGCAGTAATTTGCTAAACAATTGTGACAAAGGAAAGTTAGCAATGGAAACTAGCAATTGTGATCATACGTCAAGGAATACCTGTATATCACATTCAGAATTTACATTGGAATATTCAGGCATTTACATTGGAATAGGATGCATTATTTCTTTTTTTTATCAACCAGAGATTGCTTTGGAAATAACTGTATTGAATTACTTACAGATTCTGATGGTGTTGTGGCAGCTAATGGATTATAGACAACTTTGTATTGTTGCACTGGACCTGGTGCAGCATCCCACTGGACATTAAGGCTGTTTGTTGTTGGGTTGTAAACTTGGATGTTTCTTGGCGTCCCCCTAATCACTGAATCATATAAAACAAATTTGCATTTTTAAAGAAATCCCCCTATTTGTAGACTCTGAACACAAAACAGTTACACTTTATGTTATTTGTGTAGTAAGGTTATTTATGTAAATAATGTCTATGTCAGTGATGGCGAACCTTTTTTTCCTTGGGTGCCGAAAGAGCATGGGCGTGCGCTATCATGCATGCGCGAGTGCCCACACACATAATTCAATGCCTGGGGATGGCGAAAACAGCTTTCCCCGCTCCCAGGAAGCCCTATGGTGGCCGGAAAAGGCCTGTTTCCCAAATTCTAGTGGGCCAAGTAGGCTTGTGTTTCGCCCTCCCCAGACTCCAAAGGTTTCCTTGGAGCCGGGGGAGGGTAAAATTGCCCTCCCCACCCTGCCTGGAGGCTCACTGGAAGCCAAAATGCCCTCTCAGAGCCTCTGTGCAAGCCAAAAATCAGCTAGCCGGCAAACCTATGCACATTGGAGCTAAGCTAGGGCAATGGGTCGCGTGCTATCAAATATGGCTCCATGTGCCACCTGTGGCACCTGTGCCATAGGTTTGCCATCACTGGTCTATGTCATTTGCCTGAAGATATTATGTAAGTAGAGAAAATTTTGCAATAAGCATCAGTTGCACAAATAATGTCATTTGTGTCACCATGATAACTTCAATTTACATTGTTGTGGTTAGCTCTGGCCCAGCTCCTGCCCCAAGCACTGAGGAGGTGGATGCGGGGGAAACATCAACATGTCATAGGCCTGTTTTGCTGCCTCTGTAGAAGGAAGTGACGGTGAGATGGAGGAGGGGGCTTGGAAGACAGCCCAGGAAGAAGTCAATCATCCTTATCTTCCTTAGATTCGGATGAGGAAATAATGATAGACCCACTCATGCATAGAGCTATGCATAGGAGTGAACAGCTTCAAAAGTATTATAGGAGATAATTGAGTCCACCTGTGGTTGGGTGGGGTTCAAGTAATTAGGGCTGCTATTAAATTGGCAGCGTGCTGGCCTCGCAGTGTGGAGATTATCTGATCGCACTGGTTTGGACAGTGACTTGCTGTTTCAGGACTCTGTTTGTTGATTTTTCAAGACTTTGAAACCAAGGCAGAGCAAAGCGTGTGTGTTTCAACTCGTGGAAGAAAGAGGGCTGTGACGTTTCTTCACAGCTGCTAGTTAAGTACTTAAGGACTGTTTAAGGGTTTTTTACAGCCTACAAGTTTTTTTGGGAAGAGTGCTCTTTGCAATACAAAAAGTGTGCTTTGTTTCTTTTGAATTTTGTGATAAAAACATTGTTTTTGAATTTTCAAGTTTGTGTGTGTGTGAATTTTTTACCCTTGAATTTTCGGGAGGCTCATACCATAGAGCCCGGCTGAACATACATAATCCTTCAATTTTCCACCATCCAGTCGGAATTGAAGACACTTCTTGGATGAGAAGCAAAACGTTTTCAAAGAAAAACCAGAAAGTCCAATTGTCTCTTGAAAAAAAAATCACTTTTGGAACAACCATAACCAGGGTGTGATTGAGAATTTCCATAGATATTTCTCAGTTCTACTTACACGTTTTCCCTGTATCAGACACCCGGCCTCCATCACCTTCTGAGTAAACAGGGACAACTGTTACTTTGTATGGGGTGTCAGACTGGAGATTCTTTAGAACAGCATAATTTGTATTCCCAGGCAAAGTTACCTGTCAAAGTTTAAAATGGGGCATGTAACTGGAAATTTCGTGGTGTTCTCAAACTACTTTTTCTAATAACATAAAAGATAACATTCATGTTCATTAAAGTTCTCCTCTTATTTTATCCAAATTTAAAATCCCGGGAGAATTTGTTATCAATGTTGAGTTATCCATAATTAAACAGAGTCACATTACAGAGTCACATCTTTTGCAGATTCGCTATTTCACGGGTTTTTTCAAAGGGAAAAGAATTTAGGGGCAGGGACGGTTTGTGTGTGGAGGGGGAAACTGCAGGGGTGGCCTTCTTCAGCCCGCGCAGTAGCTGAGAGAAGCTGGTCTATCTCAGCGGTCAGCAGCAGTGGGTTGTTAACAATACAGGGAGGGCTTAAAGTCCAAATACTCGTTAAATACATAAAAATATCTTTCCTCTACTTGGCAGAAATTCATTTTTCGTGGGTGGTCTTGGAATGCATCCCCCATGAAAAACGAGGGGTCACTGTATATTGAAGAGCCTTCCAATCATCTGTATAAAAACTACCCAGGTACAAAAGATGCATAGAAAACAATTACCATTTCCTCTGCTCCTCCTGCTACGGGTTTATAATACACCTTGTACTGACGGGGATTTCCTTCGGCATGATCCCATCGGACATTTAGCGTGCTAGTGGTTGGATCATAAACTCTAAGATTCCTTACAGTATTGAGAGGTTCTGAAGTGATTTAAAAATATAAGAAAGAAAGGAATATTAAATATTTAGATATGCATTAATATAAATCAAAGTTGTATACCTTAAATGTGAAGCGTGTTAACGTTGGGAGAGGGGTGGCTATATAAATTGATATAACTAAGTAAACTGATGTAACAAATTGCTGTCCTAGTTGTGTAGAGTGGCATAAAACTGAAACTTGAATCACTGCCATGTCCACTTCAACTGTTCACTTTTAAATGCATTGCATGTACAACCTAAAGTTACTGTATGTTTCAGCATATAGATGCACCTTTTTCCCCTAAAAGGGAGTGAAAATTTGGGTGTGTTTTATACACCAAATGTAGCCCTGCCCCAGCCTCTCAAATGGAGGTTTCAGAGGCTGAAAACAGCCTTTAAACCTCAGTTTCAGAGGCTTTTTTCCAACCTCTGAAATCTACATGGAAAAATGCCTCTGAAACGGAGGTTTCACAGGCTGGAAAAACAAGGCAAATAGCTCACAACCAACAAACCTGTTGCTAAAGTTCACCTCTGGGAAAAGTTGATTGAGAGTATTCAGGGAGGCCCCAAATCAGCTTTTTTCTTATTTTCCTCCCCAAAAACTAAGGTGCAGCTTATACTCCAGTGTGGCTTGTAGTCCGAAAAATATAGTATACAGTGGTACCTCTACTTACGAACTTAATTTGTTCTGTGACCAGGTTCTTAAGTAGAAAAGTTTGTAAGAAGAAGCAATTTTTCCCACAGGAATCAATGTAAAAGCAAATAACGTGTGTGAATGAGGAAACCACAGGGAGGGTGGAGGCACTGTTTCCTCCCAGGAGATTCCTAGAGAGGCCCCACAGAAACTTCTCCCCACCTTTTCCGGTCCTGTTTCTTCCCAGGAGATTCCTAGAGAGGCCCCACGGAGGCTTCTCCCTGCTTTTTCCGGTTACAGTTTTGGAGGCTCGGGTTTGTAAGTGGAACATAGTTCTTGAGAAGAGGCAAAAAAATCTTGAACACCCGGTTCTTATCTAGAAAAGTTTGTAAGTAGAGGCATTCATAGCTAGAGGTACTACTGTATTTTAATTTAATCTAAAGGGAATGTGAAAACTTGCCAAAAATGCTGTTTCTTCAAATACAATTCTCAACTATTGTTTTGCTGTGGTGGCTGCTTTATTTCTGGAACTTAAGGAGGACTAAGGAACTTCACTACTCAATAGTAACCCAGCTGTATTATCGATGGCATAACTAAGCTCTTATGTTTCTGAAACCATTAATTTCAGTGGGTGGAGAGTGCTGTTCTTCACTGACAAAAGGAAGAGATAGAATGACATAATCTTTCGTCAGGCCAGTTCAGATTAACCTATCTTGCTACATGACTGTTCAGAAAAAGAAACCTATGCAGCGATGGGCTACAAGCCAGAATGCTAAATTGTGCTCGCCACCGTGGCTCGTAAGTTCTTGCAGGACCAGCGCGATTTTGCTGCTGCACCTGTGGAGGTAGCAAAATTGCGCCCGTGTTTCGGCAAGGTTTAACCTGTGGCTCCGTGCGCAATTTTGCTACCTCCACAGGTGCAGCAACAAAATCGCGCTGGTCCCGCAAGAACTTGCGAGCTGCGGCGGTGAGCACAATTTAGCGTTCCAGCTCGTAGCCCAACGATGAACCTATGTAAAATAAAAACCAAAGCAATAAAGATGCTTCCCTACCATTAATCACATAATGGTTATTAAACTATTGAACCTTGTGGGGATAGATGTACCTACTACCCATTACCACTATTCAGTAAAGTTAAGTAATTGCCCTGTAATTTCTCATAATAAAACACATTTGGGCAATGAGTTTAAAGACATTTAACTCTGATATATTTTCCTCTCTCATTCAAATCAAATATTTGGAGAAATCCAAATAGTTGTGAAACAGTTAATGGACAACACACTTTTAAAGAATAAATGATGAGGCATAAGAATCATATTTTCAAGATTTAAAACTTTAATGTAGGTGTGTTAATATTTAATGATGACCTTTTAAGGGTCCATCTGTAGAACGTCAAGACAAAAGTGTTTTTCCAAACAATGAAATGAAAGTAGATTTTATCTTTATGGCTTTAACTGCCTTTTTTTTTTGGTGGGGTGATACTCTGCTGATTAAATAGATCTGAGGCGGTATTTTTCCAAATTGCATTCCAACACTAGAGAGAAGTCAAGAACCTGGAAACAACTGAATTGCAGTGGACAGAAATGGATGGAAAGGGGGTAAAAGAGAACAGTTCATTAAAAGGCCATGTATAATTGTGATGAAGCCATCCAACTTTTTTGTTATTTCTCAGTGCTCCAAAGTGAAATAAAACACCACTTCAATCTGATTTGGGCCCAGGGAACAGAAGCTCCATCTTGGAGAAAGAAAGCTGGATGCTACACAGTAACTGTGCAAGAATTTTTCATTTATCTTTCAATAAAGATTGTTTTATTCCAGAAGAAATAAAGTTACATTAGCCTCTCCCTCCCTTTCTCAAGCTATAGAAAGAAAATCTATGTATCAGATAGTGGAGAAGAAACAACAGGCCATTTAACAACTGTTCAAAGTAACTACTGTACAGGTAATTAACATGACCCTGTTTCAAAGTTAAAGCAGTTGCAATGCTTTGAGGAGCTGCCAAAACAGTTCAGCCCCATGCTGGATGTTTGCAGATCTATTTTGTTATCCTTCTAACTGAAGGATCCCGCTAAGGCTTAAAATGAGCGCTAGCTGGATCTTACAGGCAGTCAGATGAAAAGCTTTGCAAAGACCCAGCATCTGCCATTTTGTTGCACAAGTCTCCAGTCTGCTAAACTTTTGGAGATGTTGTTGTTCTTTTTCTTGCAGTTAAAGGAAAAAGCTGTTGAAAGATTTTCTCTCCTTGCTTGCTTGGTTCTTCTACTTTTTTGCCTGGAGTCAGGGTAAGGTTTTGAAAAGGGATAGAGATTGGAGAGAAGAGGCAGGGAAGATTAGTTTTAGTACCTAATTGGGGGAAGGGGAGAGATCAAATAAGTGATCCCTCCCAGTGTTTTCTTTGTTTATTGAAGAAATGTGGGTTTCTATGGAAGGGAGGAAATTAAGCAAGAGAAAGATTTTGGAAAGCTCCTCCAAAAGCTGCTGCATTTATATGCAGGGGATGAACTCTCAAAGCCTAGCAATAGTCAGGGGAGGTTGCATCCTCCCAGCTGTTGGGACTGAAAGCTCTGAAAGGCTAGGACTCTGGTCCTTTTTTGCATCAGAAAGGCAGGGCACCTTGGCAGGAGGAGGGCCAGAGTCAGAATTAGGAAAACCAGGCACACCCAGCATGTTAATTCCTCATTGTTTCTCACTGCCAACTCAGCCAGCTGTGGAAGGGCTGGCATGCGATGCACCCGAGGGGTGAGAAGGATAACATGGGGTATCTCGGGTTGGGAGAAGCCTTGGGAGCCTGAGGAGCTTCAACCGCAACAACACACGAGCACGATTTAAACTAAATGTCAACCGCTCCAAACTTGACTGCAAAAAATACGATTTCAGCAACAGAGTAATCAACGGTTGGAATGCACTACCTGATTCTGTGGTTTCTAACCCCAAAACCTTTAGCCTTAGACTATCTACAATTGACCTCTCCCCTTTTCTAAGAGGTCTGTAAGGGGCATGCATAAGTACACCACTGTGCCTACCATCCCTGTCCTATTGACTTCTTCTGTTACTTTTTATCATTACTTATCTAATGTTTTATTTGTACAAATTACCACTCTATAATTGTTCGACTAGATAGATAGATAGATAGATAGATAGATAGATAGATAGATAGATAGATAGATAGATAGATAGATAGATAGATAGATGATAGATAGATGATAGATAGATGATAGATAGATAGATAGATAGATAGATAGATAGATAGATAGATAGATAGATAAATACTGCCTGCACTAGGCCTCCCAGGCTCTCCCCCACTTTACGACCCATGCATTTATTTAACAAATGCAGTAGGGAGACCAAGGATGGTTGATATTTGAAGTAGTTCAATTAACATTTGTCACGACTTCCAACCCTAATGGACAGGATCCATTATGTAATTCAAAAACTGCCTGTACTGACTCAAAATAAATCCTAATTTGAATCCTACTTGAACACAGTGGAATGACATGGAAATACAACAAGGCAACAAACTAAAGAGACGAGTGACTTTTTAAAAAATGACCAAGGGCCCTATGATAATGAACTCCAAAACCTGCCAACTACCCCAAAATCATTTAAAAATCTCTTTTGTGATTCTGTTTCAGTAAAAAACAAAATGCTCAAGATAGTTTTACTTACTGGTCTTGCCCTTTCCTGATATTTGTCCTCCATCCCCTTCAGCGTAAATCGAAGAAACCGTAATGCGGTAAGGGGTATCAGGCCGCAGCTTCTGGAGCACAATGCTGTTCTTGCTTCCTCCTACTGTGGACTTGAATACAATGGAATGACATGAGAAACAGCGAGGCAACAAACTAAAAGAAGTTTAGTTTGAAAAAGAATTATGTCTTGCATGTTATACAGATTCAGCTTCAGGTTTCTAGCTCAGAATTGACAGCTATTTCATTTCACATTTTATAACTTGTTAGGTGGATATTTTTAATTGTCTGTCTGGTTATTTGTCAAACACAAAAATGGCAAGACATCAATCAATGCAAGGATTTTTAAAAGTAAAACAATTGTTTTATTTCTGCATATCAATTAAAAAATAGGAACCCTAATAGAGAATGCACATTTGGCTCATTAATTAAAAGCTACAGCTCCCTGTTCCATCCCTGGCCTACGCAGATTGAATAATGAAATAGACCTCTGGTGGTCCTTCAAGTTCATCCAGGTCTATTTCTTCCTCACTCTCATTCTCTCCAAAACCACTGGCCCAGGGTACCAAGATGGGCCTGGCTCATCCTGTATGTATCTTTACCAGAGTTGGTCGAGGACCACTCACAACACTCCCTGGCAGAGGTACTTGTAGGGAAAAGAGGAGGGGAAAGACAAATGTATAGCATGACAGCACAGTGCAAAACCTGGAACTTATGCATATGTATCCAAAGTCATGTCATCGCAAATAATTGCCTTTTTTTTCCATCGTCCCAGTTTGTAACTGACTCATTGATCCCAGGGTCTTTGTTCAGCTTTTATTATGGAGAGGAGAAAAGATAATATGTCAGCAAATTTCAGAAAAATCCAATTGCCAGGACATGCAGCAAAATTAACTGTTTATGGTTATAACTGTTCACAATCAACATCCAGCCAAATGTGTTTTTCTCTATGGGTGAGCTTAGTCTATTTTAGAAATCTTGCATTGTTTGAAGCACAGCTATGCTATCCTGCAACTTTTCTCTCCCTCTCTTTCAAGTAAAATTCTACACTGAGATTTTTTTTTTAATCTAACAGTCAATATTTCCTTGTTGTAATTAGGTCAAAGCAAACTTTGACCTGATTATGCAAAATGTTAACATGTTAAAACTATAAAAAAGAAAAAAAATGTTCAGAGTGTTAAGACTGTTAAAATTTTTTAACAATCTTAACACATTGAATAGACTATCTTTTCTTTTAAAAAAACTATTATTTAAAAAAACAATGAATGCTTTCCCACTGGAGAATTAATTACCGAAAGTTCAGCACCATCGCCCGTAGCAGGTCGGTAATTGATCCTGTAGCGTTGTACCCGTCCAACGGCAGGATCCCACTTGACAGTCAAGCTATTAGATGTTGCATTATACACCTGGAGATTCCGTGGGGGACTAGTTGGTACTGGAATGAAAGTTTTAAAAGAGACCCTGAGCAGAATCGTATAAAATAAATGTGCAGTAGAATCATTCTACGCCATCATATGAAAAATAGGTACTCATATCTGAGAAAAATATTTTTAATGTTTTAAATTAAATTGGGTTTTATTTAAAATTAAACAGAACTGTCTAAAATTTGGAATTTAAACAATTGTATCTTCACCAACATATGCCACGTATATATTTATAACTTCACCAATATATACCAAGTAATATTTATAAAATACAACTATGCCCTACTGTACTGGGGAACCAAGAAATGGCAGATATACAACTTGCCAACTATGTGACTCTAGGTCAGCAATTAACTCTTAATCCAATATATTTCATATAATTTCATATAACTAACTCTTAATCCAGTCTATTTCATATAATTTCATACAGCTAACTCTTAATCCGATCTATTTCATATAAAAATGAGGTGCAGGTGAAGATAATTTGAATGTATGAAGGAAGTTAGGATGGATGTACTATATATTACCTTCTCATTAATATAAGAAATGGTAAGAAAAAGTCAAGGTCAAAAGCTTTGGGCAAGATCCATGATGGATACTATTCAGTATTCATAGCATGAGAGATCTATGGTGCAAACACAGTATTCATTGCTTGCATCACAACATTTTATCTTCAGCTTAAGCCTTCTAAAAATATGCTATAATTCAGTGATGTCTCAAGATGCTCATTGATCATGTAAATGACTAAAGGGAATTTTTAATATATACACTGTGTGTGTGTGTGTGTGTGTGTGTAACTTTTTCCCCAGGGATATCTATTTTCTATCTTTCTACTAGCCCTAATTTGCAATATGCTAATCATGAAATGAAACACCTACCTGGTGTTGTTATAGGCACAAGTGGCACTGTAAAGAAAGATACAACAGAGATTGAGTGAGTATGAAACCTGTGCCCTTTAATCAACCTGAATTATTAATTAATTAAGGTATTTCAAAATTGCATACATGTACGTTCACTGCCAATCAGTTCGTCACTCTCTGATTCATCAGGATAAATTGCAGTAACTGAGATGTCGTACAATGTGTCTGGGATAAGGTTTTCAAAAAGTAGTGTATTTTCATCGCCATTTAGAATAGTCTTCAAAAAGGATGGATGAAAAGAAGAAGAAAAAATTAGAAGATTTTATATACCAAGGAATTAATGTATCAATCAGAAACATTTTTAATATGGTAAAGTATATCCTATAAGATATGCAACCATTAGACTTTCTCAAGGCACTAGAGAACCTGGTTGTTTCCAAGGCATTTGTGTTAGGTGATTACATGAGCTCTATTGTTAACTGATGAGTTTTTCAGTAAGTGAGGTCATTGTTTATTCCTGGGTGCCAGGGTTTATTTGTGGCGGGTTTAAGAACTACCCATAGTCAAACTGTCTATCACCACCACCTCTTTCACTCACATTCCAGATATGCACATGTATATAGTTTTACATTACCAATCCATCTTCAAGAGGTACCATCAATTCTGAATATCTATCCATCCATCCATCCATCCAACCATCCATTCATCATCTATCATATTTCTGAAATATTCTTTTCCTCAAAGAAAGACTTTATATGTGATGAGAAGGGATCATTCCAAAAAAATTCATCATAAACCATCATCTTCAATAAAACCACCATCTTTAATAAACAGATGGCACCAAAGCAACCAGCATTGGGCTTTACCTCTATATGAATAATAGTATTATTCAGAAGGATGAACTAATGAACAGACCCTAAATTACAGATCAAGATCAAAGAGAGATTCAAAAAAAGCAAGTACTGCCCAGAAATCAGCATTCTATTATTGCAGCCTCACATATTGGAGAAAGGGGGACAAAAATTCAAGTTTCTTAATATGCCTTAGCTACAAATACATTCACAATCATTCTGACAAACATTAATTATCTTTAAGGGTGAATCTGTGGGTGATGATGGGCACCTCTAGAATTTTGAAAACGTATTAGAAATGGTCTCAGAAATGATTGCAATGGAGATTGCTTATTTATAAAATAGGTATCACAATGGGCATGGCTATCACAGACATCTTACCAGAAGAGGTAATATTGCTCTTAATAATTTTCTCTAGATGAGGCCAGAGACTGACACTTTATTTTGTAGCACAACAAGTTCCCTTTTGTTTATCTTTTAATTAAATATATTTTAAAATCAGGTTTAGGAGGAAGCCTTATACAACAATAGCCAAGAAAATATTCCTAGATAGACACATAGGCATATTGATAAGGGCATCTCAGATTTTAGTTATGAGTAAATGTAACTACTTAAATTTCATATAATCACTAGATTAACACTTCCAACACTTGTTGAATTTACTCATTTTCAAGAATCCAAAAATTCCTACCTCCAGTTTTTCAGGTTCACCATAAGGCCCCCACATTACTCTGTAGAGAGCTACATCAGGTGCTCCATGTTCCCAAGTACCTCTGAAACTAGTTGTGGTTACTTGATCTGTTCTCAAATTGAGTGGTGCTGGTACAGGTACTAGAAAAGTGGAAAAGATAGTGGAAAATATCTATGCATATATACTAAATCACTAGATACAGAAATTTACTATGTAAGACCTTTTTGTTTTGTGCGTAACAACAAGGGAATATAATTTCCTCACTTAGAAGAATCTTCACTTTTTCTAAAGCTTCACACATATCAAATGTTGCTATGGCTAATATTTACTCATGGCAAGTTCAGGCCCATGAATGCTGAGAAAGACTCAACAAGTGATGTTTCAAAACTCTATTTCAATGTTTTTTACAGAGGGAAAGACTAATTAGCAAATTGCAGAAGTGATTCAATTGTCGTAGAGTTGAATGAAAGACGTGGTCTTATTGCAGTGATAAACTAGAAGACCAGTTTGTGAGTCTTGAAAACCATCACAATCCAATAGAGATGTTCTTATATTGCTTAACTGGAAGCATAATGACATAAAAAGTACTAATTTGAACATGGTGGACTAATAACACAGATGCAATATTTTTTATGTCAAGCTATGAAATTGAAATAAGCCTAATTTTTCAAAGTATGCATCTTTAGGTTTAAGATTGAAATGTGCCACCTGTACTGCTGATAACAATTTTTTCCATCTTTCTGGTTGGGTTAAGAAGAAGCCTATTATTAATAAAATGAAATGAGGCTTCATTTCAATGATTTCAGATAATTTTAGTTATTTTAATCAGATATGATTATCTATGATAATCAGAAATCTATGTATGACTTCAGAAGTAGGATTATTGAATGTAATGAAGCAATGAAACTTACAATGTTGGATAATAACCTTGTATTTACAAAAAAATTCTTTTCATAGTCTTATCACATTGGAATCATCTACACATTAATTCAGCCAACCAAAACCACACATCATCTCCACCAGCGCTCACTATTTACACATCCACAAAAACTACATCCCTTCAATTTTCAATGACTTTCATCATTTATTATCAGCTCACCCACTGAACTTCTCCTTGGCAACAGCAGTAGAAACAAATACTCAGCCCAAAGAGACTGGCACTAAAGAGTTGTGATTTTGCAAACTCCATAGTCAGGTGTCCCTTGTGATGACAAGAAACAACAATATTGCCCTAGACAACTTCCAACCCAATTCATGGTATTAACGCTGCCCTACTTTCATTAAAAATATTGAGAGGCTATATAAACTAAGCACTGCAACATGCTGTACCTGGGGCTACCCTTGAAAATGGCTTGAAAGCAGCAACAAATAACAGGGGAAAGGTAAAACTAATGCACATTGAAATATCACGCTTCTTATGGTATGGAACACACAACCTTAAAGGAAAAGTGATACATCTGCCTAATTACCCAAAATAAGGTTAATGTGGATTGATAGATGTGGTAGCCAGATCACACAAAACAAGAGCAAAAGGAGGAATGCAAAGAGAACAATTCCTTTTGTACAATTTTTGTTTTGTTTTGTTTTGCTTGTGCTGGCAATTCAAACCCATATTTTGAAAGGAAAGGGAAGGGAAGGAGGAAAGGGGAACTTGACTCATACATTTGACACTAATACACACAGGTATACAAAGGTATACAAATGCACAACTCTAGCCATCTACCATATTTTAGCTAATAAAGCTACAACATTTTCAGCATAACCTATAAAGCTATATTTATATAGTTTTATATTTATATGGCTTTATATAAATATATAAATAAGCATATAAAACTATATTTCAGGCCACATCCTAAAGCCCATTAAGCAGCAGCATAGACTTACAAGTGGTGGCTTCTGCTGCTACTGGCACAGACAGCCCTTCATCATATTGTGCAACAAGTTCTACATGGTAGAGTGTTTTTGAAAAAAGATCAGGAAGAGGCGTGCTGGTCTGGGATGGATCCACTTTTACCTGCATAAACAAATTAGCCAGATTTCTTTCTTGACACTTATTTTTCCCAGGCAGTAGAAAGTTTACAACTATTTCTAATATATGAGAATTCTAATATATTATTAATAATAAATCCTGAATTTAACTATGCAGTATGTTTATTTTCAAATGAGCTACCCTAGCGTTATTCTATTCTTATTCTATAATAAGACATAGGTTGAAATAAGCTCCCCACCAAAATAAGCCCCCTTCCCCAACTATATATACATATCCCCTTGGCGTGGCTGCTAAATGTCTTGCTACCAAGACGGAGGGAGGGGGAGGGAGGGAGGGAGGGAGAGGGAGGGAGAGAGAAGGAGGGAGGGAGAGAGGGAGAGGGAGGGAGAGAGAGGGAGGGAGGGAGAGGGAGAGAAAGGCGGGTGTGCACAGGCACAGGCACCGCATACCCCATGGACTGGCTCAGCTGTTCTGGGCCCTGCCTCCTGCCCCACAAAAATAATAAGACCCACCCCCCAATAATAAAGCCAAGGCCATATTTTGGGGGTCAAAAAAATATAAAACAAAATCTTATTTTGGAGGAAACGTGGTATCAGATGTTAAACTGCACATATTATCCAGTATTTTTTTTCAAACATTGAAATACCAAATTCTACACAATCAATAATCAACTTGAAATATTTAGTACTTTCTTTATTCAATCTGTTTGAGAAGTGAAATGATAGTCTGCTGTCTGTAGCTATTCAAACTAGTACTCTGATATATGGAGTGACCACCACATTCATTCAAATCCTAAATTGATTCTGGTGGCTTCAAAGAGATGCTATGGCTTCTTCATGAGTGATGAAGTCATTATGCACATGAGAAAAAATTACACTATTTTTAACATGTCATGACGTGATATCATAAATCACAATGAATTTGATTTGTTCCCTGACAACCCCATTTCCATTGCATCAAGATATTGCAAGTCAGCTTTTCACTGTGGTTATTCTCCCTGTATCCCTAAATGACTGAATCAGGATAAAACCAAATATTGCCTATTTTTTTTAAAAAATATACTTTATTAATTTATACAAAAACGAATAAAATGGGGGGAAAGGGAAATGGGGATACAGAAAAAAGAAGGTAGGAAGGGAGTGAGGTAAACAGTATTATTATATCACAGCTTATATATATTATTGTATATACATTTCAGATATTTATCCATATGTAAATATTTCGTATTGAGAGTTCTTGTTTCAATATCTTATAGCTGTAGTATTTGATAACCCAACAATAATGTGGGAAAATAAACAATAAAAAGGGAGAAAAAAGAGAGGAAAAAGAGAGAGAGAGAGAAAAGAAAGAGAAGAGAAATAGGAAAGTAAGAAATATTACCTGCAAACAAGCAGGCGTTTGAGATGCCTATTTTTTATGCAATCTGATTTCCCATCTCTATGCTAATGTTCCCATTTTTTAAAATTTTATTTTAAAGCCCAATCTTTTTTTTTCCCATGCAGGTTCATGTATCATCCAATTTAGACTTCCATTTTGCTTATAATAATAAGATCCTACTCATGGCACAGTATAATCACAGTATCCTAAAAGCCAAATAAATTAAAATCATTTGATCTTAACTTTACAGATCATGGACTTCGGCTCCTATTTACTTCTTAACAATACCTATAAAATGATCCTGATTAAATATTTAATATATTTTCACACACATATTTACCTCTTTTACTTCATCTTCTTCAGCTGCTTTATATCTCACTATGTAATTTCGAACTTTTCCGGGAGCATGATCCCAATTGACTTTCATGCTGCTGTGAGTAATATCAGTTAGCCTTAATCTTTTTGCTCCACTCAAAGGTACTGAAAAACAAACAGTATTGTTCAAGTTCTTAGACAATATTCAAATGGATGGATAGATGGATGGATGGATGGATGGATGGACGGACGGACGGACGGACGGACGAACAAACAAACAAACAAATAGCTTACATATAGCCAACCTATCCTATGTCAGATATGTAGATACCTTCACCATAATAAGAAAGGTTCAATTAGAGTACATCCTAACACCATTAATTAATTATAAAATAATTAATTAATTAATTAATTTTTCAATTTTTCAATTTAAAAATTGTTGTACAGAGGAAGATAGTATCTCCTATTTGAATTGTTACCATTCAAACAGGTAACATTATACAATGTTACATTATAAGTGACATTATATAATAAGGCAATTATGGTATCTTTTCATTTTTCTGTTGGGAAAATTCTTCCCAACATCTATGCTATCCATGAAAAATAGCTATATTTATCCCAACTGTTACTAGAAAAAGAATTCCAATGGTTTATGTTCAAGCCTAACATTGATGCTTTCAAAATACTTTGCTATCTCTTCACAAAAAGTTACCTAACCCTTTGAATGAGTTCAAGTCACAAATAATAATCCATGCTGGCTGCAGTATCTAGGAAGTGCAATCCTACCAGAGCAATGGGACACTTTGTGGTAAATGCTTACAACTGACAATAATTACACTGCAGATATATGTATAAAGGCATTTGACAGCACTTTTTCAATCTAACAAGCTTTCTTAAAAGGTGTAAGCTTTCATGAGTTCTTCTGATTTTTGGCTATCGTAGACTAACACAGCTGTCCACTTAGAGGATCTCACAAATCACTAAGGCAACGGACAAAATATTTAGAAAAATTGTATTATTCCTACATGTGACTTCCTGAGTAGTGAGTGGATCACTAGTGAGGTCACCAAAAGTTGAATGAACTGTTAAAGTATACTCAGTATTTGGAATCAAGTCAACCAGTTGTACATCAGTCACTGATGCTCCAACCTGCATCTAGAAGAAATAAATAAAACAGAGGCAAAACATCAAAAAAAAATTAAAAACCCAAAATGTTTAAAAATGTTTTCTCAGAAAGCATTTATTGTCCAGTTACCCTGAAGTAAGATGGCAATAGCAATAGTACTTACATGCTTTACAGCTCTCTCTAAGTGGTTTACAGAATATTGCCCCCAACAACCTAGTTTTTTTTTTACCAACCTCAGAAGGCTAGAAGGCTGAGTCAACCTTGAGCTTGGTGGGATTTGAACTGCCAAATTGCAGTCAGCCGGTAGTCAGCAGAAGTAGGCTGCAGTACTGCACTCTAACCACTGTGCCACCAAGGTTTGTAAGTTTTATAAGTAAGTAAACAAATTGACAGTTTCCTGACTTTTGCCATACTATACACTTATTGGTGCATTTGATTTAATACTTTAAACCAGATTATATCTCACTGTTTGGACAACATGGGAGCAAATATAAGCATCATCTCTTTCTTGAGCTAGTGGTTACCTCTTTTTCAGTTGCTGGTATTGTGGCATTGACAGGCTCATATAATAACGTGTAGCCAGTCGCTCCTTTTACAGGTTCCCACCGTACACGCATCGTCTTTGAAGTGACATCATAAGCATTCAAGCTTTTCACTGAAGGGATTGCCACTGTGAAAAACATAAATATTCACTTCAGCTACTCACATCTACTTACTTACTTACTTACTTACTTACTTACTTACTTACTTACTTACTTACTTACTTACTTACTTACTTACTTACTTATTGGATTTGTATGCCGCCCCTCTCCGGAGACTCGGGGCGGCTAACAGCAATAATAAAACAATATACAATAATAATCCAATAAATACTAAAAATGATTAAAAACCCAAACATATAAAAACCCAAACATACATACAGACATACCATACATGAAATTGTAAAGGCCCAGGGGGAAAGAGCATTTCAATTCCCCCATGCCTGGCGGCAGAGGTGGGTTTTAAGTAGCTTACGAAAGGCAAGGAGGGTGGGGGCAATTCTAATCTCTGGGGGGAGTTGGTTCCAGAGGGCCGGTGCCGCCACAGAGAAGGCTCTTCCCCTGGGTCCTGCCAAGCGGCATTATTTAGTTGACGGGACCCGGAGAAGACCCACTCTGTGGGACCTAACCGGTTGCTGGGATTCGTGCAGCAGAAGGCGGTCCCTGAGATAATCTGGTCCGGTGCCATGAAGGGCTTTATAGGTCATAACCAACACTTTCCCTCTTTATCACACAAACATTGGTCATTTGACTTCTTTCTGGTTTGGGAAACAGACATTGAAGGAGAGATTTTTGCAGCTTTTACTTACTATACTGGAATAATGTAATTGAGGGATTACAACATAGTGACCAACCAATTCAAATACAATCACATTCACTGACCCATGCAGACTTTGCTATCTGCTAAGGTTTGTGGGAACAAGATAGATGTTAAATAACCTAAAGCTTCTCACCTAAAGATTACCAATTTTCTTGTGACTAGCAGGGTTTTTTAAAAAGAAGTTTCCAGAAGCCATTTTTGTCTTATTTTTATTTGTTTATTAGATTTCTATGCTGTCCTTCTCGAGGCGACTCAGGGCGGTGTACAACATTAAATATAACAATATATACGAAATCTAATAACTATAAAATATGAAAACTTACTAAAACATTTTTTAAAAGACCCCATGTACACTCACACACATTCATCCCAGCCAATCATATCTCGTTTCGGCCGGACACAGTCTCATCACTTATGTCTAGTAACACCACAATGTCAGAGCCAATTTTGTTTAGTCCACCTTAAAAGGTATTAAAAATATCCATTTCATCCAGTAACTCTCAAACCTTCCAACTACATAAATGAATGAATGAATGAATGAATGAATGAATGAATGAATGAATGAATGAATGAATGAATAAATAAATAAATAAATAAATAAATAAATACAGGTTTAAATTGTTGGTGCTACTTATTCAAATGGTCTGGAAACCACAAAAAAAAAAGGAAGATTGAGTAGCTTTGTGGTGGCCAAGCAGCAAAATCCAGATGATTCATCCTTCCTCTGGCATAGGGCCAGTGATGCATTTCTAGCTTGCTAGGTAACCATTGCAGCCCTACTGAAAGATACAGAATTCCTTTGAGAATAAGTTGTCAAATTAAATATTCCATGCCTCTTTAGAGATCAGGTTGATATATAACGGTTTAAAAACCCATAAAGAGTCAATTTTATTAAGCAATTCCTCATATGACCAATTCTTATCTTTTATGTAATTTTTTTAAAGTCATTCTCTGTTCTATGGTCTAAGCACCCAACAGAAAAATGCTTTTTGCTTAATATATTACAGATATTAGGGTTTCAATGTTTTTTGTTTTATATCCTGGGCTCCTTTTAACTAAGACAATGGACACATGTTAAGAGGTTGTTTAAAAAACAAACAAACATGTGGCTAACTTATAGTTATGTATCTTCATTCGTTCTTTCATTCAATTTACTATATGTGCACCACCCAAAGTGCAATACATCTCTAGGCAGTTAACATCTGGTCAAAAGACACAAACAAACATTTCAAAGCAAAACACTAATGCACATCACATCTGAGGCCTCTCACATGTCTATCTACTCACACACACACGCGCCCCTAGAACATTGATTGAAACCAGCTTCACATGAATGAGAAGAACCACTGCAAACCTGTGCCCCATAAATCCCAACCTCGTGACCTGCTCTAGATAGAACCATGATTAATGGTATCAAGAGCCACTGAGAGATCAAGACATCACCAAACATGCCAGAGATAACTCTTATGTGGCACTTCAGTGCTGTAGTATCTAAATCTGGAACCAGATCCTGATACATCTCTGACTCTGCATTCAGTGAAGATAGTTGAAAGTTCCCAAGGATCCTAAGTCTGGGAAGCTCCACAAGCAATACAGCCAGTGTCAAGCAACTCAAATAGGAGAGCTTCTATATAGCAGGGAAGGTGGTGCAGTTACAATAGTCCCATCTGATCCCTAGAATTTCACCAAGGTGGTTTCTGATGACTATCCAGAATTATCCTTCTGAAAGCCACCAGTTTCCCAGGTGACCATGGACATTTCATCAACTCTGTTTTGGGGATGCAGCAAGTGCAACCTTTGAAACACAGTGAGCAAATTTCTGAAACTTCTCCACGTCTCACCCCATCCATCACTCCTTGGTCTTTTGGGACAGAATTCAGAGGAGTGCAATGTGAAATCAGCTTTGCTATCATATATGGAGATTTTCAATCGTCCAGATTATGGTTGTTCAGAAGGTGCTTTTCCAAAAGGCAACTGGATTGCCTTAAATTGTTGCTGTTTTTTTCCTTTGAAAACATTTTGCTTCTCATCCAAGAAACTAGAATTGAAAAAGCTTCTTGGATGACAAGTGAAACATTTTCAAAGGGAGAAAAAAAAACCCCAAGGAAATCAAACTGCTTTTTGAAAAAAGCTGTCAAGCCGGTGTAGAAGTTGGGGATATATCAATTGCTTGCCACACTATCTGTAGTTTCCCTGATGTTTATGGGAACTTGGGAGGGGTGAATTCATGAGGGAGCAGATGCAGCCACAAAGCATTATTTTGAGAAATTCAAGGCCATCATATGTTCACTACCTGGACGGAAGTGGAAGGAGTTGCCATGTTGGCACAACCTGAGTGGGCAACATGACAAGTTTGTGGGTGGGGGGCAAGGCATGTGAACTTTCAACTGGGTGGGAAGCTCAGATTCAGGTACCCTGTGGAGGTGCCAGGATAGCTCTGGAAATAAATTGGAATTTTAAGCAATGCCTTGACTTGGACTCTGATTTAATAATAATAATAATTTATTAGATTTGTATGCCGCCCCTCTCCGAAGACTCGGGGCGGCTCACAACAGTAATAAAAAGCAGTCTAGCAATAGAACAAATCTAATAATAAAAAGATATATAAAACCCCAACAATTAAAAACCATACAGCACATTCATACCAAACATAAAATATAAAAGCCTGGGGGAGATGTCTTAGTTCCCCCATGCCTGGATGTTACCTGGAACCCTGACAAAGGTACCTTTAGGCCAGCTTCAATATCCTTTACCACCAATCTCCTCAGGCCAGTCAACTTACCAAACAAAAAGTAAAAGAAGTTTGCCATTCATTTTATTAATATTATTTGTATTCACCAACAATTATTCAATAGGTCTATTATTTTGGAATATTCACTTACATGTTGTTTCGGTCCCTTTTAGTGGTTCACTGTTAGTACCTTCTACTATAGAAAATACATTCACAACATATTCTGTTTCAGGCTTGAGGCCAGTGAGAACAGTAGTGGTGTCTGAACGACTTACAAAGACCTGAATAAAAATAAATAAAACAGTAGCAGAGGTAATTGTACATATTTCAAAAGTAAATTAAAAGTATACATCGTTATTTTGGTTCAGGTACTAAATAATGTAAAATAGAACTTAAGATGTATCTTTACAAGACATATATGATGCTAAAAGCTGTAAAATATGAATTATTTGGAAAATTAGGATGTACTGTATAACTCTAACACCCTTGCAGTAAGTTTTACTGCATCGTGGTTGAAATCTATCTGGAATATGCAATCACAGAAAACAGGAGAAAAATATCCAAATATATATGTATACAGTATATACACTGACTACTCTCTCACTATAAGTGAGGATTTAAGAGCTGTTTCAAGTATATGCTGCATTGAGAAACCAGCCAACTGCAGCTCCAAAAATAGGAATATGACTGTATATGCACACACATATGTATTTATAAGATTGCAACGTACAAAAGACTAGTAATAGATATTATATTGTAGAAAAAACATATATAGGAAAGGCAAACAGATAATGTTTACATGCAGTAAAAGCTCTGTTCCTATACAGTATACTTCTCTTCTACTACATCTTTTTCCTTCTTCCCTTTCTCCTCCTGAGGCTTCTTCTGATCGTGTCTATTATTTGGTAATGGTTAAAAAAATATTCTCAATGTCTGGATGTAATGGCATCCAGACAATTATAGTAGGATGCAAGCTGCCTGGTTGCCACATGGGAGTTATTATTTTTGTATAATCAATTCCAGCACTGGCCAGAGGATCAACTTAAGCACAACTGTGCTACAGGGAAAATAACCATTAAATTAATGTCTGTAACTAATCGATCCCTTCTTATTAATACCAACCTCTACTTGATTGGACTGGTTAAACAATACAATGTGAGGACTCTACTCCAATCCATTGTTATTGTTATTAGTATGGAGTAATGCTTATGCGGGCTCAGGAATAGTTGCCATAGTTGCCCCCCGCTGCTATAAAATACAGTGGGCCTCTTCTACCAGCACCCAATCCAGCCCAGCAGTCCCAGCCATTCTGAACCAGTATCAATAAGATGTTACTGATGTGTTTCTGTTTAATTTGGTGCTACTATGTAAACAAGGAAACGTTTTGCTCAAGTGCTTTAAGGATAGTTTAAAACTTGCACACAAAAGCCCTAGATGGATGCATATATTTGCCATATGTTTTAGCCAGAAACAATGGATCTGTTTCCATCTAAGCCAGTGATGGCGAACCGTGGCACACGAAGCCATATTTGCTGGCATCCAAGCTATTGCCCTAGCTCAGCTCCAACATGCATGTGTGTGTCGGCCACCTGATTTTTGTATCACATAGGCTCTGGGAGGGCATTTTTGGCTTCCAGAGAAGCCTCCAGAGGGTTGGGGAACAGCATTTTTATGCTCCCCCAGCTCCAGAGAAGCCTTTGGAGTCTGGGGAGAGGGAAACATTAGCCTACTGGGCCCACCAGAAGTTGGGAAACACGACGTTTCCGGCCTCCAGGGGACAGGGGAATCTGTTTTCGCCTTCCTCAGGCATTGAATTAGGGGTGTGGGCCCTCGCGAATGCATGATAGCGCTCGTCCATGCTCTTTCAGCACCTGAGGGAAAAAAGGTTCACCATCACTGATCTAAGCCTACTCTTGTGCTTAAAATTCTATTCAGTGATTAATGTGAAATGCACATATATGAATAAATTGTAGTAACTGATGAGTGAGTTTTTGTTTCAAAATGGAAGAATCTAAACTAAGCAAAATAACTTCCCCATCAAAAAAATAAAATAAAATAAAATAATCTGTCTCCAAATCTGACCTCCTGTGGTGTCCCTCCTCTGACAGGATAATATTCAACTCTGTATCTATCCACACTCTCCGTGGGTGCAGTCCAAGACACTCTGAACGAAAGAGGTGTCACTTCAGAAGTAACTAGATTTGTGGGTGGCAGAGACAAATCACCTGTTGTGAGAAGAAACAAATGGAATTTAGGGTAAGGAAGTCTTGATGAGAAGATCTGCCAGAGATGAATCACAATCAAAGCAACAAAATTCAGTATACAGCAGTACCTCTACTTACGAACTTAATTCGTTCTGTGACCAAGTTCTTTAATAGAAAAGTTTATAAAAAGAAGCAATTTTTCCCATAGGAATCAATGTAAAAGCAAATAATGCATCCGATTGGGGAAACCACAGGGAGGGTGGAGACCCTGTTTCCTCCCAGGAGATTCCTAGAGAGGCCCCACAGAGGCTTCTCCCCACCTTTTCTGGCCCTGTTTCCTCCCAGAAGATTCCTAGAGAAGCCCCACAGAGGCATATCCCCGCCTTTTCTGGCCCTGTTTCCTCCCAGAAGATTCCTAGAGAGGCCCTACAGAGGCTTCTCCCTGCCTTTTCTGGTTACAGTTTTGGAGGTTCAGGTTTGTAAGTGGAAAATGGTTTTTGAGAAGAGGCAAAAAAAATCTTGAACCCCCGGTTCTTATCTAGAAAGGTTTGTAAGCAGAGGCATTCTTAGGTAGAGGTACCACTGTATAAAGGTTTTTCTTAAGCGCATAAGAACACTTTATCATAAAGTATATATTATTTCAATATTAAAGCCATTTACATATTGAATGGAGCTATATCTGAACTACATTCACAACAGAATTTATAGGAAAACAAAGTGCACAAAATTTGAGAGAAAATTTGAGCCATCTGACATAGAAGCAATGATTGAAGAACTGGTATTTATCTACCCTTTGTTAAATGTATTCAAACAGAAACTGAACCTGTCAAAATGCTTTAGTGAGAAAACAAAATTAGGCATTGTATTGCCTTAGCAGCCTTAATCTTCTATTTCAGATCTGTGATTCTAATAAGACAAGGCATCCTGATAAAAATCATTCTGGGATTGCAAATTTTAATATGCGTTACTTCCCTAGGCATATATGAAATAAATATGGGCATAGTTATTGCATGCCAAGAGAAAACAACTATGGAAAGAATTGCATTACTACATTAGACCAGTGAAATGGATACCTTGTTCAGAAATTCCGCTTGACCACATTCCAAGAGAAATGAAGCAGACACCTTTTTTCTTAAACACAAAACAAAACCCCAAACGGGTAAAATACCTGATCCTTTCACGCTGTTGCACAAATTATCGGTGACACTATCAACAATGTTAACCAGACGGTTAAAATCTTCAACATTGAAAGCATGGGTTTCATCTGGATCACTTGCAATCTGCTTCAGTTCATTAATATCCGCATTTTTAATACCTTAAAAACCAAGAGATAATATATTTTAAGTAGTGATTTGTCAATTATTTGAAAAATCATCTGAAGATGAGCAAATTATTGTATTTCGATTCCTTTCTGTACTGATTGCCTCTTCAGCTAATACTCACCAATAGCAAAGATCTCCACTCCTTGTTCCTTCAATTTGTCTGATGGAATATTTATATCATCCTGTGATTTGCCATCAGTAATGAGGACAGCAATTTTTTTCGCTCCAGGCCTCAAGCCAGCTTCACTCTTGAAGTTGTTTTTTAAGATGAAGCTCAAAGCCATTCCTGAAATCACACATACACATACGCATATATAAAAGTAAACCTCCAAAAATATTATAGCTTAATTTAGAAGGATGAGTTCTTCCTGATCTACTTTGAAGCTTGTTATATTTTCGTTTGACTAGAATCATAATTCTGTTCTTGTATTTTTATATTTTCTATTCTTGAGACTAAAGGTTGCCAGTTAATAATAATAATAATTAATAATAATAATAATTTATTATATTTGTATGCCGCCCCTCTCCGAGGACTCGGAGCGCCTCACAACAATAAAATATCATATACAAATCCAATGTTAAAACAGTCTTTAAAAAGCCCCTATTAAAACAGTCATACAGCCCAAACACACCATACATAAAATCAAAGGCAGCTAAGGATATATCAATTCCTCCATGCCTGGCGACATAGATGAGTTTTCAAAAGTTTGCGAAAGGCAAGAAGGGTGGGGGCAGTCCTAATCTCCAGGGGGAGCTGATTCCAGGGGGCCGGGGCCACCACAGAGAAGGCTCTTCCCCTAGGGCCCGCCAGATGGCATTGTTTTGTCAATGGGGCCCAGAGAAGGCCAACTCTGTGGGACCTAATCGGTTGCTGGGATTCGTGTGGCAGCAGGCGGTCACGGAGGTATTCTGGTCTGATGCCATGTAGGGCTTTATAGGTCATAACCAACACTTTGAATTGTGACCGGAAACTGATCAGCAGCCAGTGCAGGCTGAGGAGTGATGATGAAACATGGGCATATCTGGGAATGCCCATGATAGCTCTTGCAGCTGCATTCTGCATGATCTGAAGTTTCTGAATACTTTTCAAAGGTAGCCCCATGTAGAGAGCATTGCAGTAGTTGAACCTCGAGGTGATGAGGGCATGAGTGACTGTGAGCAATGACTCCCGGTCCAAATAGGGCAGCAACTGGAGCACCAGGCGAAGCTGGGCAAACGCTCTCCTCGCCACAGCTGAAATATGTTTCTCTAATGTGAGCTGTGGATCGAAGAGGATGCCCAAGTTGCAGACCCTCTCTGAGGGGGTCAGTAATTGCCCCCCCAGGGTGATGGACGGACAGAGGAATTGTCCTTGGGAAGCAAAACCCACAGCCACTCCATCTTGTCAGCACATGCACACTTTTTTGGCACATGCATATGTAGGCTCCTGTTTCGCCACTCGGTGCTGAAAAGGTTCACCAACACTGGTCTAGTGATTAAGGCAGATTAAGGTAGAAAGTGGGAGATCATGTGTTCAAATTTCATTCTAGCTATGAAAGTCGCCTGGGCCAGTCATTTTCTCTCAGGCCTAACCCATCTCATAGGTCTGTTGTTGTGGGGAAAATAGGAGGAGGAAGAAGGAGGTGTGTTGGATATGTTACTGCTTGAATTATTTGTTAAGATTAAAAAGGCCAGAAATAAATACATACATACACACACACACATATACATACATACATACATACATACATACATACATACATACCTGTAAGCGTGTTGCCTCCTTTATATGGCAAATTGGTCACAGCATTCATTAAACGGTTTTTGTTTGGATTGGCATTGAGATGCCATTCTGTTCTTGGATCTCCACTATATTGTGCAAGAGCTGGGGAGAAAATGTAGTGTAATTAAGAATTGTCTTCGAATAGCATAACTCGAAATATTCCAATTAACTTCAAAACTTACCGACTTGCACTTTGTCTGGGCCAATATCAAATACGTCAACGATGCTAGCAATAAAGCTCCGGATTGTTTTAAAATTTGTTCGACCAATGCTCCAAGAACCATCCACCAGCAATACAATATCTGCTTCAGTTCTGGTTTTACATTCTAAGCCTATTACAGCAATCATAATATATCTCAGTTAGTTACAAACAACTCTTTCCTCAATCCTTATCTGACAATATACAGTATATAATGAATATTTTAATTAACTTGAAGTTCTTCTATGTAAGTTTTAATTAACTGAAATTCTTATCTGATCATTTCATTTCTTGCTAATAATGAAAAAGATTTTCAAGGTTGCATAAATTATTATGTCATGCCTACTACATACTGATTAGATGGAATGTAAAGACAATTAGAAACAATTTCATAATAGAATTATAAACCCTAAACCTAAGTAAACATAGGTAATCAAATCTATTACTTCTGCATATTCATTCATTTAAATCAAGAATGCTTAATGTCTAAATTATAGGTATGAGCAACTATCTTTAGAGTTTAATACACATGCATAACACAACACATTAACAGCTATGTATGCTAATTAATGCAGATGGTGCAGATATTTGCACATTTAAATCACAAAAGGAAGCACAACACAAATAAGGTAACAGAAACAAACACATAAAAGAATAGAAGTGACAAAAACACACATTTATAAAAAGTATTAAATGCTTAGAAAGAAAACAATGCTAGGAATTTTCAATGCATGAGAATAAAAATAAGAGTTTACTTTCCATACATTGGAAATATCAGTATATTCATTACAAAGCAAAATCAGCAGTGTTATTTAAACAACTATTGTAATTGTTTAAAATGCATTCTTCCTCCTCTTTGCTCTGAAGTTCATGTTATCAGCTGCAAGTTATCATTCTGGGTTCGTGCCATCTTTACATGGAAGGAATCCCACTGAGTAAAATCAAGCACATTCATCAGAGTTAAGATGGGTTCATCTATGTTTCACATCATTGCTCCAATATTCAGATTTATTGAGAACAGCTACTCCAGGGACCTGAAGATTTAAAAGCATGACTTTCTTCTGCGTAAAACAATAAATTCTGAACTTTAATCAATACAAACAACATAAATCAGGAAACAGAACATAGCTTACAAATCATGCATTCTGGATCACAATCAAAAAGCTGCATGTCTATTCGACGCCACTCCAAATATTTTAATGTCATGGGAGCGATATTGGTAATGGAAGTATCTACAATATGTGCTGAAATGGCAGACCAAAATAGCCGCAAAGACTGTGCGGAATTGGGCATGCAAACAGACTTTCCGTAATTTGAAAGGTCTTCTAATGGAAAAATCAACGCTACCCGTTATATAGATATTTCTACTTTTCCATTTGGGAATTCTGGCAGATAAACTGTCTGGTTTTTACATAAAGAGAGCACGCTTTAAAAATTCCGTCATATAGAGTTGCTACTATCACAATGTTTCCATAAAAGCTGTTACTTTATTCATTAAACACAATGTACTGTTTCCTCATTAAAACTATATTTACCTGAAGGTAACATTGACACATCTGGAACATCTGCAAGCGTTGTCTTTTCTTCTCCAATCAGAGGCATACTTTCGCCTCCTTCAAACATTCCAGTTACATTGACTGTATAGGAAGTGTCTGCCCTGCATGATTGAAAGATAGATGTGTGCTATATATATTAAAGCAAACTCTGTTTATGCAGATTTTTCGCTTTGTTTATTTTTTCCCTAGCATGTTTAAAAAGTGAGAACATATACGTTTTGCACAGGAGGGAAAGTAGGGGAGGGAGGAGGAGGAGGAAGGGAGACAGCGTCATAGAATATTATTAAGCTAAGGGGGAAGAGGATCTTCACTAAAATAATTAAGAAAAGTTGCGGTCTGGAATAGGGATTGGAATCTCAGTTGCTCAATTACTAATCCAGATGCGCAAACTATTATACCATAACATGTTTTCTCCAATTTTTTAGAGAATTAGAAGGAATGAAGTAGTAGGCTTTCTAAAATTTTGGCCAGCTTTCATCAGATAAGACAGGAAGATTATGAAATGACTTTATTGCAGCCCACTATAGCTCAATAGCATTTGGTATTATATTTCAATTGTTTCAATATCACAATTATACTCTAGCCATTATATGAAACATCTATCGGTGTATTACGCAGCAAAAGTATTCAGAGTTCTAAGACTCAACTTCTAGTGCAACACCAATGTATTTTATTGAATTTTTTATTGTAAGATTTCAAGTCTGCAGTTCTGCCTTGAGTAATTAGGGTAGCTTTCAAAATAGATTTAGAAAAAAAAGAAGATGGGTAGGATTAAGATGGGAAGATATTTCAATGAACGTTGGTTACATTTTTCTGTACTGTATTAACAAGAAAATACTGAAATTGCAGGAAGTTACTATAGGCTTACCTCAGCTCCTCTAATACAACAGTACTGTCATACGGCCCAAGTTCTAATTCTCTAGGTTCTATGTTTTCTCCACTTGGATGGTAAGTTATTTTGTAGCCCTTAACTTCCCCAGGGGCTGGCTCCCAGGTTATACGAAAACTTGACCTTGTAGGATCTGAAGTCTGCAGATTTCTGGGAGGTTTAAATGGAGAAGCTAGAAAAGTCAAACAATATTCATTGAATCTGATGTGAGCTATACCCACTGGATAAATACATCAGGGGCACTGTGCATGTTCCATAAAGCAAACAGCAGCTTCAAAATTTTACCCAGACAGATCCAACACATACATGTTTTTGCATATTTTTGCAAAGTATTTTTGAAGATTTTTAGAGCATGTAGAGAAATGCTCTGGAGGGGAAGGGGCAAGACCATCTTTTCTCTTACTTAGAAAAGCAATGTTATCTATGGAATAATTTCATTGAATCCATACAACCAGAAATTGCTCTCTTGCTCTACCTCTTGGATTCTATCAGCATTGGAAGCCTTACACTTGCGCTTAATATTTTCAAAAGATAAGACATCCAACCAGACTTACTTTTTTCCATTCTATAGTTATTTCAAGATCATTTTAGATAATTTATTATTTCTGCTGCTGATGCCCTTAAAGATGTAGTATGTCAGGCAGAAGTCATTTTAACTGCACACTTTATGCTATTCTACTATGCATTTTCTATTGTGGGAAAATGGGAGGGGGGATTGGATGAGCTTGTTAGTATTTAGCCATAAAAATTTCTACAAAATTCGTTCTAGGGAGCCAATGCCATCCTTTGTCTTTGCATCTCTACACCTACATGGAAGGAGATGGGTGGATACTGCCAGCATGGCAATAGAAGATTGGACAAAATGATGGATTTTGGGGTGTGGGGGCAAGGACTTGAACTTTCAACTTGATGGTGAAACCCGGGAGATTTTAGATTCGGGTTTCACCCAGCCAACATGGCTCTTTCAATAAATTGGAACTTTGAGGAATAATTTGCCTTGGACTCTGATTTAATTTTGAATGCTATTTGGAACCCTGACACAGTATCCAGTCTGCAAAACCAATAAGGCAAATAAAAAAAAGAAGTGATTTCAAGACAAATATGGGAACTTAATTGCTTAACAATTAAACAGTCGTTTGATGCCAAATAGTTTATTCGGTATTTAGTATCAACTTGCTTATCTTAGTGAAGGCTCAGTGGAAGAAAGCTGATTTATTGACTACATTGCAAGAATTAAAATAAGATGGAAAACTTGGAAAACTGTATCTGCTAATTAATGTAATTTCAGTTGCACTAGATCTAAATTTCTTTTTCAGGATTATACAGAAATACATTGGAGCACCTGGAAACAGCTCATACCTCTTATGAAGTCTGCTATAATCCTACAAGATTATGTCTTAAATTTACTTGCCAAAACCATGTATGGCTTTTCACTTTAGAAGCAATTCTTTATTAATTTCATTAATGACAGGTTACAATGGTAAATCTTAGGACACTTTAAGGTGTCCAATAAGCAGTGCAAAAGATGAAGATTAAATTACATTGGAGGTAATGTATAAAATAAGCAAACATTAAATTCCTTCTTAACTCCACTGTTGGGTTTTTTCCCCCTGTTTCAAGCTATCCCATATGTGCATGGTTTTTCTTTTCTTTTTTTAGTTTAAACTGAAATGGCAGTCGTTCAATCTCAAAGTGCAAAAGCCAAGGATTTTGGTAAGGGATGAAACAGAAATACTATTGCTTTTTAAACTCGCAAACAGAAAGTGCTTTGGAATGCCAAGGACTATATTTAGGATCTTAGAGAAAAAGCAAATCACAGAATGCTCAGAATGTAACTCCAAGATTCTATATCAAGTTTATCTTCTCATTCAGACTCAGCCTGAAAATACTTCTTATAACCGTTTCAATCTACAGCTTCTGAGGCAGCAATCCGAAACCTACACAAGAAGTACCAGATAGTAAGAATAATTGTAAGAGATTGTAGAGGTTGAGGTCCAGCAACAATTAAAGGGTCAGAGTTCCCCAACCCTTCCCTGAAGGATGAGCAAGATATATGGTATACTGCTCCACAAGATATCTTCCACTGTTGAAAAGATATTGACAAAATTGAACGGGCTACAAGAATGGTGGAAGGTCTTAAGCATAAAACGTATCAAGAAAGACTTCATGAACTCAATCTGTATAGTCTGGAGGACAGAAGGAAAAGGGGGGACATGATGGAAACATTTAAATATGTTAAGGGGTTAAATAAGGTTCAGGAGGGAAGTGTTTTTAATAGGAAAGTGAACACAAGAACAAGGGGACACAATCTGAAGTTAGTTGGGGGAAAGATCAAAAGCAGCATGAGAAAATATTATTTTACTGAAAGAGTAGTAGATCCTTGGAACAAACTTCCAGCAGACGTGGTTGGTAAATCCACAGTAACCGAATTTAAACATGCCTGGGATAAAATTATATCCATTGTAAGATATAATACAGGAAATAGTATAAGGGCAGACTAGATGGACCATGAGGTCTTTTTCTGCCGTCAGTCTTCTATGTTTCTATGTTTCTAACTTCTTACCATAGATTATATACTTAAATTACTTTAACTATGAGATTTTCATAGTTTCTCCTGTGTTCCATGTAATTAGGAAAAGTTGCAAATTAAATGGGCTATGTCTTAGGATAGAGCTATCAGATCTAGGCTACAAATACCTGGACTGCTAAAGGACAACAATACCAAAAGCTTTCTTTCTTTCTTTTTTTGCTACCTTCTAATGGTCATTTGAACTTCAGACAAGATCTAGTAACCCTACTTTAGGAATAATTTCCTTAGGCACTTAAAAATACTTCTGTTAGCTACTCATTTCATTAACACCATGTCAGTTGAAGGGTATGTGATGCCCCTAGGTCACATCAGCTGATATGTGCTGAAGTTAAATCCATGAACAGATAGTCCTCAATTTAGAACAGTTCATTTAGTGACCATTCAAAATCATAATGGCACTGAAAAGGGGATTTATGACCATTTTTCACTCTTATGACAACTGCAATATTGCCATAGTCACATGATCAAAATTCAGATGATTGGCAACTGACACATGATGCTTGCAATGTCCCAGGTTCATATGGTCAACTTTTGTGACCTTCTGACTAGCAAAGTCTATGAGGAAACCAGATTCACTTAACAACTGGTGTTATTACTGGCATACAAATCTAATAAATAACCACAACAACAACAACAATAATAATAATAATGATCCACTGGAACTTGTGCCGGAACTACCATTTACCACTGGCAAATAACTGGTGAGATCATAAGCCAGAAAAAGTGGTCGAAAATGAGCAAGCAAAACTGCTGTGGACTTTCGACTTCAGACTGACCGAATTCTGAAGCATAACACACTAGACATCCTGATTGTGGAGAAAAAGAAAGTATAGATCATCGACATCCCAATCCCAGGAGACAGCAGAATTGAGGAGAAACAGCTAGAGAAATTAGTGAAATACAAAGATCTAAAAATCGAGCTGCAACGACTCTGGCATAAGCCAGTGAAAGTGGTCCCAGTGGTACTTGGCACGCTGGGCGCAGTGCCAAAGGATCTCAGCGGACATTTGAAAACCATTGGAATTGACAAAATCTCCATCTTTCAATTGCAAAAGGCCACTTTACTGGGATCGGCAAACATAATTTGCTGCTACATCACGCAGTCCTAGGAGCTTGGGAAGTATCCGACTGGTGATGAAATATGAAATCCAGCATAGTGATCTCGTTTGCTGTGTTGTATTGACATAATAATAATAATAATAATAATAATAATAATAATAACAACAGCAACAACAACAACAACAATAATAATTAACTTAGCAGCTGCAGTGATAAATTTAACAATAGTGGCACCAAAGGTCATAAAAATGGGACAAAATTAATTTAACAAATGTTTCATTTAGTAACAAAATGTTTAGGCTCATCTGTCATAAGTCAAGGACTATCAATATGAATTAAGTGCCATATCAGCAAACAGTAGCAACAAGCTTTCAAAACTATGAGATTACTAAACAAATGTGAAATAAAATGGGCAGGAAAGGATACATTGAAGAAAAAGATTCAATGCTTCATCACAGTTTGGACTAGAAAAATTCCCTATTATGGCCTCATTTGTTGTGTATTACTATGGGTAAAAGACGCCCTGGTCAACCACTGCACCCAGACCATCTCCAATTGTCTTGACTTTTGTCCTGCTATTGGAGCAAGATGGAATCTGGGAACAGAGAGTGAGGCTGACAATGCACACCTCTGCCTCACTTCAATCCAAGTCTTGACATTCCCCCCCAATGTGTCAAAGTCTCTTCAAAAAAGATGGATGAACATCATTATTATGGGCTACCTTCTCTCATCCTCCAGCCAATCAATTACAATTAATTAAAGATTAACCCAAGAATTACTTTAGTTTTTGCACTGCCTGGAAGGGCAGATATGTTATAGTGCAGTAATGGTGAATCTTTTTTGATTTGTGTGCCAATAATGGGAGGGTGCAGGGGGGGGAGCCTGAGTGGCCACACGCATATTTCCATGTGCCCCCCCCATTTATGTATGCATGACCCCCCCCCCCCCCCATATTCTGGCACATGATGCCATGCCCGTTTTTCTCTCTCCCCAGGTTTCAGAATCCAGACCCTTTCTAGGAGCCTGGAGAAGGCGAAAACAGCCTTTCCCACCTTCTCCAGAGGCTGAAAACAGGCCGTTTCCCAGTGGGCCCAGAAGGCCCAAAAATTCATTGGCTGGCACACGCATGTGTGCCAGAGCTGAGCTAGCGTGCCCACCAATATGGCTCCGCGTGCCACTTGTGGCACGCGTACCCTAGGTTCCCCATCATGGTTATAGTGCATCTGTGGAGGCCAACCTTAGCCAAAGGTGGATCAATGGCAGAATTTCCAGGCAACTGGCAAGTAGGGCACATATTTAACAGCAGTTTTAATAATAAATCAGCCTTTAAAAATGAACAAATAATTATACAACATATTGCAATATCTATACCATGGGAGTGGCTGATGTAAGCTATAATCAGCATGTAATCATGGTTTTGCTAATTGTGCTACAACCTGATTGGCTATAAGGAGGAACACCCTTGCATGGGTGTGGTTTGTTAAAGAGAATGGTTTGATACAGAGAGGTTTGTTATACAGTGGTTTGTAGTTTAGTTGTTAGTGCTTAGTGGCTGCAATGGTGGATATTATAAGAGTTATATAAAAATATTGTATGATAGTTTATTTAGAGAAGCAGTTTGATAAAAGAGAAGTAAATATATTTTTACAAGAAAGCCTGTTGCTGTGTTTCATTGAAGACTTCAATTGGGTGTAGGGGTTAACTGTGGCTACTTGGTGGGTTAACTTCCGTGTACACAAAACTCTCTCTGCCCAACATAGGGCACATATTTAAGAGCAGTTTAAAGTAAGCCTTTAAAAATGAACAAATAATTATACAACATATTGCAATATGTTAAAATTAAGAAAGTTTGGACCTGCTGTAAACTTTATACATTTTGGTGACAGTAATCTATCATGTATACTTTAAAAAAATATGTACCTGTTGTTCCTTCGCCTTTTCTGTGTTTTCCTTCCCCAGTTTTATACGTTGGAATGACAGTAATATCATAAGTAGTTAGAGGCTGGAGACGTTTCAATACTGTGGAGGTAGAAGTTGGAGGCACTTTTGCAACTATCTGTCTTCCTCCTTTACGGGGTCTGTAAACCACACGGTAGTTGATCACTTTTCCAGGTGCTGGTTGCCAAGTCACTCTCATTGTGGTCTCTTTCTCATTATCTACTTTAATAGTCCTTGCACCAGGTGAGACTTGGGAGTGTGAAATGAAAAAATTAAAAAAGTTAGTGAGTTTTTCAAAACTTCATTTATTCAATAAAAGATTCAACAAATGAACTTTGAAGTAACTCAATACTACAGTTACGCTTAATTCTGTATACATGTCCACTTTCCTGCTTCTTTCCAAGGAATACACACACACACACACACACACACACACACACACACACAAAATAATCAAAATGTAAATGGGAGATAAATGCATTCAGGGATCACTACCAAGTTTCCTGCATTTGTAACCACTGAATTTGAAGCTCCACAATATTTTGAATAACGATCTCTCATATGTACAACTTTTTATATTTATTTTATATTTGTACTTTGTTCTCTCTAGCCCTTCCCCCCAAAAGTCCTTTTCTACTCCCATGATTATATCTTAAGTAGTAAATATGAACATGATATTTGCATCATGTTAAAATATTTGTAATTGAAAGACTGCCACAAAGGCAGTCAACCTATATTCCAAAGCATCAGAGGGCAGGACAAGAAACAATGGATGGAAACTAATCAAGAGAAGCAACCTGGAATTAATGAGAAACTTCCTAAATGAGGACAATTAACCAGTGGAACAGCTTGCCTTCAGAAGTTGTAAGTGCTTCATCACTGGAGGTTCATAAGAAAAGACTGGACCGCCACTTGTCTGAAATGGTATAGGGCAGTGATGGCGAACCTATGGCACATATGCCACAAGTGGCACACAGAGCCATATCTCCGGGACCTTCTGCCGCACGAATCCCAGCGACCGATTAGGTCCCACAGAGTTGGCCTTCTCCGGGTCCCGTTGACGAAACAATGTCGTCTGGCGGGGCCCAGGGGAAGAGCCTTCTCTGTGGCAGCCCCGACCCTCTGGAACTAACTCCCTCCAGAGATCAGAACTGCCCCCACCCTCCTTGCCTTTCGCAAACTCCTAAAAACCCACCTCTGCCGTCAAGCATGAGGAAATTGATTCCCCCGGGCAATTTAATTTTATGTATGGTTTGTTTGGGATGCGTGACTGTTTTTTTTTAATAATAAGGGTTTTAAACTGTCCCTTTTTAACCATTAGATTTGTAGTATGTATTGTTGTTGTAAGCCGCTCCAAGTCTCCAGAGAGGGACGGCATACAAATCTAATTAATAAAAATAATCATCATCATCATCATCATCATCATCATCATCTGAGGGCACACGAGGAGTTGTCCTATGTAAGTTCAAGCATGCATGCACGTGTTGCCCAGCTGATTTTTGGCTGTTTTCACTCTTCCCGGGCTTCAGGAAAGCCTGCTGAAGCCTGGGGATGGCAAAAAAAATGGCCCATAGGGCCAAACAGAAGTTTGTTTCTGAACTTCTAGTTGGCCCATTTTTTGCTCTCCCCAAGCTTTCCTGAACCCTGGGGACGGCGAAAAATGGCCCAACAGGCCTAAACTGAAATCTGGAGGCTTCAGTGAAGCCTGAGTGTATGCACAAGGGGGCAGTGCGAGGGTTGTGCGCATGTATGGGGGAAGAGGGCATTACGTTATGGGTGTGGGCACATGCTTTCATGCTATCGTTCGCAGATGCATTCTTTTGTCAGCCAAGCCAAAAAAGGTTCGTCATCTCTGATGTACGGTCTCCTGTTTGAGCAGGGGGCAGGATTAGAAGACCTCCGAGGTTCCTTCCAGCTCTATTCTGATTGATATGTCACATGGATTCTCTCCAACATCTTGGCCCAAAACTTTAGATTTATACAGAATATGTTATTTTAATCTTCTCTTATTCCACATAGAATATATTTTTCTTTCTCCTGGTTTCAAATTCTGAAAAGAATCTGTATGCCACGGTTGATTACTTCAACACTATTAGACCAATCTTTCTCAAACATCAAAGGCATGCCTAAAAACAGTACCCACATTTATGGCTGACTAGAAACCCCTTTTTGCATAAAATGGAAACATGCACTTAAGATTTGTGGTTTCAATTATTAACAAGCTGGATAATACAAAAGGGTGATTTTTCTTTTGTAGCTATAGGCTTTATAATTTATTTTCTGCAAACAAAGTTGGAAGAGTTTATTTTTTCTTTCTGCCCTTTTTTCTTTTTCTTTTCTTTTTCTTTTCTTTTTATTAGTTTGTGTTAGTGTTTATGTTCTTTGTAACTTTCAATTAAAAAATTATAAAACAACATCAAAGACACACACAAGTTTGAGAACTTTCCAGCCCAGAACATCTGGAAAGTCATGAATAGAAATAACAAGAACTAGTGATCACATAATAAGCGGGGTGGTTCTACCTACAAAACCTTGATTTTCTAACTTTATTAAACTGTTCAAGCATAGTCACACAAAATAATACAGAGGCTTTTTTCCAAAGCAGTTCAATCCTTTATCATCAGTCCTTGCAACTGTAATCTCCCAGTTAGAACAGTACCCAGTGCTTTAAAAATTGATTTTTTTTCCCTTCCCCCTAGGCTTATAGAATTTATACATGATATGCTTGTTTGTATGATTGGTCTTTTAAATTGGGGTTTTTTTAGATTATTTTTTAATATTAGATTTGTTACATTGTTTACTTTGTTGTTGTTAGCCGCCCCGAGTCTTCGGAGAGGGGCGGCATACAAATCTAATAAATAAATAAATAAATAAATAAATAAAAATATTAGGTTTTTTTGTTTTGTCAGATACGTATAAGTCATTAGGCATAGGGATAAACATAAACATAAGCAAAATAAATACAGATAAATCCTCAAAGTGGGGCGGCATACAAATCTAATAAATAATAATAATAATAATAATAATAATAATAATAATAATAATAATAATAATAATAATAATAAATTAGATTTGTATGCCACCCCTCTCAGAAGACATAATAATGAGGACAATAGGACAGTAAGACAGGGATGGTACATAAAATGGTGCACTTATGCACGCCCCTTACAGAACTCTTAGGAATGGGATGAGGTCGACAGTAGACAGTCTAAGGTTAAAGTTTGGGGGGTTGGGGATATGTGGGCAAGCTTCAGCCACATCAAAATAGAGGTTAATCTAATCATATAAATATTAATCAGAGTTTCTTTAACCAACTTAACTTCTATACCTAGTGTCAAAAATTTTAAAGGTACTTAGCAGATAGGAAGCATAAATCAGAATTAAACCACATTTTTGAAGTTGCATCTTAATTTTCTTTCTTTGTTTTCGATGCATATGTATTTTTTAAATTATCTCCACAAATACTCCTTTTTTTTAGTTTCACATTTCGAAATTGTGAAATTTTACGTTATTACTGATTCTTTCTTGTTCCAACTTTGCTGTTCAATATTTGTATTAAATTTTGGAAAAGGGCACCTGGATTTGTGAAAATTTACTGTCTCAATCTATATTGATACGATGTATTATAATAAGTAGCTGACATTGATTCCCCTCGGCCGCTTTGTTTTATGTATGGTTTGTTTGGGTTGTATGAGTGTTTTTAATCAAGGGTTTTTAACTGTTTTGTTTTAATCATTGGATTTGTATTTTATATTCCTGTTGTGAGCTGCTCCGAGTCTCCGGAGAGGGGTGGCATACAAATCTAATTAATTAATTAATTAATTAATTAATTAATTAATTAATTAAACACTATTTCTCCTTTCTATCTGATCCCAGTGAAGCTGTAGAAATCCTTTACCATTAGCAAAATATGGCAAAACAAGTGTCTCTTGTTTAGGTGAGTCTGACACATTAACTATACCTTGTCCCCTACAGAGTCAACTTTGTTGCATCATGGCTACAGGTATCAATGGAGAAGCCACATTCACTTATCAACAACTGCAGTGATCCACTTAACACATATGCCAAGAAAAGTCGTAAAATGGGGAAAACTCACTTAATTACTGTTGTGGTTAGCTCTGGCCCAGCTCCTGCCCCAAGGAATGTGGAGGTGGATGTGGGGGAAACATCCACATGCCACAGGCCTGTTTTGCTCCCAATAGAATCTGCCGACGAAGTCTCCTCTGACCAAGGAAGCATGAGTGACAGGGAAGAGGGGAGTTTGGCAGACAGCCCAGGAGGAGATCAATCATCCTTATCATCCCTGGATTCTGAACAAGAACTTAAGACAGACCCACGCATGCATAGAGTGATGCATAGGAGAGAACAACTGAAGGATTATTACAGAAGATAAGTGAAGCCACCTGTGGTTGGGTGGGGCTGCTGTAATTAGTGCTACAGATAAAAAGAGCAGCATGCTGTTTAGCCTCGTGGAAGTTTATCTGATTCATAGGTTCATCAAGATCATGGTTTGCTGTTTCCCTGTTCAAGTCTGTGTGTGGAATTTCTGAACTTTGGAAGTGGACTCAATTTCCCAGTTACTGGGTGAGAAATTGGATTGCATTTAACCTGTGCTTTGTGTGTACCAGAAAATCCATTTGACATTTAAAAAGGGAGTTGTTTCTGTTTTTCTGTTGATAAAGACTTTTGGTTTCCTTCTATTGTGTGGTGCGTGTCTGTTTAGGACTAATTACCCTGTAATTACGGGCGGTTGGGACACGCCGGCAGAACAATCACTGTCTTGGAAAGCAACATAAATTTTGGGGTCAATTGTGATCATAAGTCAAGGACTGTCTGTAGTGTGCCCATATGATTAGTAGAACTGGAGCTGTCAGTGCAGGAGGAACTACCATGCTGTTCTTTTACTCAACTGGGAGGGGGGGGCAATTGGGATTTCTGGAAGGAAGAAGAGTCTAATAGTTGAAAGAAGGTAAATTCTGTCACCAATGGGAAACCCGTGGCTCCAATGTTCCAATATTCAGATTGCAAAACAACAACTGGCAACAACTCCCTTTGTGATGTAGCAAAGTCGTAGGTTCACTGTCTGTAGTCCAAAAGACGGTAAGAGCGTGTGATCAGAAAAGTGCAGGAAGAATTCAAGAGCACGTCCCTTGCATGGAAAGACACTGGATTACTCCATAACACTTTATAGGCTGCTTGGAACCAACCATTGGTACAGAATAGCAAAAAGGAATTCTATATTGGAAATGCATAACAACCACATTTAAACAGGTTTTTAAAAAAATATTTGCTTGTCTATCATAGAACGAAAGATAAATGATAGGCAGAAGAGAGAGACAGATAAAACATATATGAGAAGGTTGGCTAGAAGGTTTTGGTTGAGGGTTCTTTTGAGTCTATTGCAATAATTTACTATTGTATTCTTCTGCTTCCTACTGCTATTCCGTGGTTTTAGTTGTCCTAGTGTTAAGGATAGTTTTTAATTTATTAGTTTACTATTTTTTTAAAAAAAGAACTGCCTTAAGGATTTGCAAGATACCAGCTTTTTAAATAAAGACTAAATACACACACTTTGAATGCTTTGATATCGTCTGTATTTTACTTACTTTCAGTTGTAGCTTGTCCTTCTAGAGGTGGTCCTTCTCCACTTTTGTAGGAAGCCAAGACTGAAATCTTGTACTTAGTTTCAGGATGAAGGTTTTTCAAGACAGTATCTACTACATTTCCAGGAACTGTGGTTTCCCCAGACTGGCCATCATAAAGGGATTTCCATAGAATTTTGTAGTTCTGAACTGGTCCTGGAGCTGGTGTCCATGAGACTCCAATTGAAGTATCAGTTATGTCTTTAGTAATGAGGTCACGAGGAGAACCACGTTCTTCATGAAGGGGGGAGGGAAATGAGAATTGTTGTGGTCAATCAACACATAGTCCAATAAAATTTAAAACAGAAAAAGGGAATTACCCTGAAATGAAATAAAAAGCATCCTATTGACTTCATAGATATATTCATGTAATTTAACATGACTGATAACAATAAGGGTGAAACCTGGGAGATTCCACAAACCACAAAAACTATTCAGAAAAACTTTGAACCTCACACAAATACAGCATCTTTCTCTATTCCAGTGGTTCTCAACCTTTCTAGTACCACGACCCCTTGATACAGTTCCTCGTGTTGTGGTGACCCCCAACCATAAGCCTAGCACCAATTCTCTCAACAGAGCTTGAATCTGATTAGCAGGAAGGTCAGAGGGAGACCCCTACAGTAAACACCTGATTGGTCAAATTGTAAAAATAGGTTCCAAGACGCCAAAATAGTAGCTTTAGTTCCTAATACCACGGGGAATTTGCCTTTTCCCATGGTCTTAGGCAACCCCTGTGAAACGGTCGTTCGATCCCCAAAGGGGTCCCGACCCCCAGGTTGAGAACCACTGTTCTATTCATTAAAGTACGTAAGTGTTTTCTCAGGTTTTATATGAGTCTAAAGCAAAGTGTTGCTGCTTTAATAAATCAAAACAATTAAGAAGCCTGAAAAATGTCCTGACAATTTAATGAATAGTAGAAAATTCTTGTGATCCAGAACATAAAAGGGCCAAAGCATTTCTGAATCCTTTTCAAACCATGTACAGCCACAGTAATTAATTGCTGCCTTTTCCCAGAGCATTTTTCAACTTTTCAGTCAAGCTTACCACCTTAGTGTTTAGTTTTTCCCAAATGCATGAAGGCTGACTAAATACAACCTTAATATTAACTTAGCTGTATTGTACAATTCCATTTTAAGTATATTCCTTGAGTTTGCTTCAAAAATCTTATACCAGTCAAGCTGCCTTAATATCAATAATTAAAGTTCTGACAATAAGAGTATAAACTATAGGAAAATTCGTAATTATTATATCACATTAAATACTCTTGAATCATCTGTAAATAATACTATCATAATCTCATGGGTGCTGATCAAGCGTAATAGGGGAGGTATGCTAAAAAAATGAAAGTTTAATTCTGAAACTCAATCTCAGAAGAGTATTTTCCTGGAAAATTGAAAGAGATCAGATTTCAGAAGTAACTTGCATCAGATTTTTTTAATTCTTCTGTAAAGCTTCTGTTTCAAATGTGGCTTTTTCTTTTAAATAAAGGATGTGAATGTGATCCAAATGGAAATAAATATGGAAAAACTGGCTTGACAGAATGTGCTGATGTCTTATAACAAAGGCTCTTTCTTTCTGTATTTTAATATAAACAGATAAACCACATTACATTGGCTACTTTACTTTGAATAGCTTTCACCGAATGATTTTAATATTAAACTACCGCATCTTCAGACAGTATATAATTTGAACCATTAACCCTGGAAGAGAATTCTGTATAACAATACTATAGTATAGGGTTGTATCCAGTATACCATTATCCTGGCAAAAAATAGATTAATGGTTTCAACAATACTAAATTGATACTACCAATAGGTAACCAGAGACAATCATTTACTGGCAAAAAAGTGCAACCCATGCCTATTACTCTCTCCATCTACAGTCCCTAGATAATGTTTTGGTTAAAATAATAAAAATTTGGATTTTTCCAAGCAAGCCACAAAATAGAAAACAAAATTGAATAAGCTCTTGACCCCAAACAGGATTTGTATGGAAATGTTGCTTTCAATTTCTAAGTAAGTACAATGTAACCGCAGTGATTTCAGCTTCAGTGCAGAAAATAAGAGGGATATATTCCAGCTTCATAAAAGCAATTTCTTTGCTTGGTCATTTTATAAAAATAGACCAAGGACAAGACATTAAAGCTCAGAGAAACAGTGAGATGTGCCATGGGATGGAGTCAAAGATATGTTAGAATTTGGCAGTTTAACGGTAGGTATGCGCCAAGTACTGAATGCATACATTGTTTTGAAGAAGTTCCAGTGGCTCATGGATTAGTTTTCCACATATGCAGATCATTACATGCACCTCGACTCTAAATACTTTTTTAGCCTGCTGAGTTAGGAAATAAGAGGAACATGGTCTTTACAGCTGTGCCGTTTACTTTTCCAAGTAGCTTTTCCTAAATTGGGGGCTTTGTGATTTTATTATATCCTTTATTATAGGAGTTGAAGTCCAACCTTCTGGGAATCCTACACTGGAGAAATTGGCTATTTCACCATTTATCCCTTAGGGCTGGTCATATTACAACATACAATCTAGGATAATTACCAAACCTTGCATGCATTTTGATTCAAAACCTAGGACAAATGGCACATCAAGCAACCAAGTACAGTGGTACCTCTACCTAAGAACGCTTCTACTTACAAACCTTTCTAGATAAGAACTGGGTGTTCAAGATTTTTTTGCCTCTACTCAAGAACCATTTTCCACTTACAAACCCGAGCCTCCGAAACTGTAACCAGAAAAGGCAGGGGGAAGCCTCCGTGGGGCCTCTCTCGGAATCTCCTGGGAGGAAACAGGGCCTCCATTCTCCCTGTGATTTCCCCAATCGCACGCATTATTTGCTTTTACATTGATTCCTATGGGAAAAATTGCTTCTTCTTACAAACTTTTCTACTTAAGAACCTGCTCACGGAACGAATTAAGTTTATAAGTAGAGGTACCACTGTATTCAAAAACCAACAAAGCTGGAAAAGGAATTTTATTTAGTCCTAGGAATATAGCCTGATTGTCTATTAGACCTGTGCTTATTTTAAAAGTTTCTGAGTTGAACTTGTGAATGTACAGTAACAATAAATCTTGGTTCACAGCTGAACTTAAGCAGTTACGTCATTCCAAAGAGGAAGCCTACAGAAAAGGTGATAGAATCAGGCCAGAAATGTATTAACATCAGATCAGAGCAGCAAAAAAAAAAATACTCTGAAAAGCTAAAGAATCAACTCTCAACAAATGAACCAACAAACATGTGGAAAACTCTCAAAAACATCGCTGGTTACAGCAAACCCCCTTCCCAAGCAGAAGGAAATCAGCAACTGGCACATGACCTGAATGTGTTCTATTGCAGGTTTGGAAAGAAACTACAGTCACCTAACTCCACAACCTCCATCCCAGACCACACCAAGCAACCCTCCCATATAATTCCATTATTTGGATAAGGTTAGGGTGATTGGATTGAGCTGAGCATTTACTGGCCAGTAGTGATGGACAAACCCAACGGTGTTCGGGTTCAGCAAGGTTGGATGAACTTACGCAAAATTCGGCCGAACCTGAACCAAACCCGAACTCCAAACGCTGTGTGACGTCAAAGCTCTGCCCCCGGAATCCCATCGTTTTTTAATTTTACAAATTTTTATTTTTATTTATTTTTATTTTTACAAAAAAGGATGCACAGCGGCACTGCAAGCAAAGGGCGGTCCTTTCACGTAAAAATAAACATGTTTATTTTTACGAGGTGGTCCCCGCCGGGGCTTTGACATCAAGGAGATGTCACTTCCTGGCTTTCGGTGCAGAGGCTGAGGAAGTGGGGGTGGAGGATTCCATCTGCCTGCCACCGCCCCCCCTTTGACATCAGAAGGAGGATGGGCGCACATGGTGTGTGTGGGGAGCGTTTCTATATTGGGAAAGTAAGACGGTGGCAAGTTTCTTGGCGGGGACCACCTCGGCGGCGGCTTTAACGTACCGAGAAACTTGCCACCATCTTACTTTGCCAATGGAGAAACACTCCCCCCACACACCGCGCGTGCCCATCATCCTTCCGACATTAAAGGGGAGGGGGCAGTGTCAGGCATAGGAGAATCCCCCACCCCCACTCCCCCAGCCTCCCCATGATGGGATTCTGGGGGCAGGGCTTTGATGTCACGGAGACGTCACTTCCTGATCAACCAAAGCGACTGAACGCCAAACGCGACCCCGAACTTTGTCCGAAGTTTTTTTAAAAATCAGGTTCGTTTTCGGCATACTGAACACCGCAAAATTCGGTACGGATCCGAATTGTGTGAGTTCGGTTCACCCATCACTACTGGCCAGATACCCTTCCTGATGCCTATGCTGGTTAGTAGCAGATATTAAAGTGTTAAAGTGTTTTTTAATTAAGTCAAAGTTAGTTGGTAACTGCCAATAAATTATCCAGAAATATTATACATTATGTTTATCCTTAGTTTAACCAGTAGAGCTGCCATGGGGTGAACATTATTCCATTATTACACAGTATTCTAGCAACTGTGTAATATGCTGTTATTTTTAAAAAATATTTAGAAGAAGCTGGTTACTGTTTTCTTGCGTAGTGTATCATTTCCTCTATGTTGATTTATTTTTTCCTAGAATAATGACTTTCCCATAGCAAGGACAAGGAACACAATTGTTTCACAACTGGCAACTAACTATCTCTTGAAAATGTCAGTATCAGAAAATGGAAAACGTCTAATTTAAATAATGCATGAGACAGCAGTAAATCTCCAAAGCAGAAACAGAATCTCTTTGTATGGCAAGCCATTTGCAACTCAAAATCTCTCATGTTATGCTAAAACCTTCATTGTAAGGAAATGTCACTTGAAGTACTACTGACTCAATCTGTGGGAGGTCCTCTTTTTTAAAAAATATTTTAAAGTTAACTATGAAACATCTTAAAAAGATACTTCTGTTGTGTGAAAGTGCTTCAGTAAAAATGTGACAAGCCATTACTTAATGAAAAAAAATAGAAGTACAGTGATACCTCTACCTACAAACGCCTCTACTTACAAACTCTTCTAGATAAGAACTGGGTGTTCAAGATTTTTTGGCCTCTTCTCAAGAACCACTTTCCACTTACAAACACGAGCCTCCAAAACTGTAACCAGAAAAGGCAGGGAGAAGCCTCTCTAGGAATCTCCTGGGAAGAACCAGGGCCTCCACCCTCCCTGTGGTTTCCCCAATCACACTCATTATTTGCTTTTACATTGATTTCTATGGGGAAAATTGCTTTTTCTTACAAACTTTTCTACTTAAGAACCTTGTCACGGAACAAATTAAGTTTGTAAGTAGAGGTACCACTGTATTCAGTTATGATTGGTTAGAAATTCCATTTTATATTAAATATGTATGTTTGGTTTTTTGTTTTTTGTTTGTTTGTTTGTTTGTTTGTTGAGCCACCCAACTCCTTCCAGACTCTGATAAATATAATTTTTTGAAAAAAGTATTGCAATTGCTGAAATTGATAGTTGGAATTAAGACATCAGATCCCATTTCCTACTTATGCCACGGGTTTTAAAGGTTGGCATTTCTTAATATTAGAAAGGGATAAGAAAAAGAGCATGGCCGAAAGTGGGTTATGGAGCTGCCAGACAATAAGCTCTCTAACTTTTTTCACCAAACCACAATCTGAAGAGGCAGAGAGTGGCAGCAGGGCTGGCAAAAAATATATTGAAAATGAAAAGTTATTGCTATTTATCTGGACTATCAGAAGGCATTGTAGTGTTTGATGTTTTTGAAGGTTACTGCTTGGAGTTATTATTGGCCTTTGAATTCTGCACAGAAGTCAGGTTACTACAACTATAGAATAAATAACTTAGGAAAAATAGTGTTAGGGATCAGATGGTTGGTGCTGGGGCCAGATGGAAAGGGCCTTGAAAGAAAAAGAGGTTGAGAAAAATACAGAAGAGCTGGCAGAAAAAATGAAGATAAAGCATTTAAGACATAAACAAATATTTTAACTTAAGCAGAAACAAAGTCTGTAACAAATTAACATTTACCGTATTTTCTGGAGTATCAGACACACTTCCCCCCACAAAAGAGTCTGGAAATGTAGGTGCATCTTATACACCAAATATAGCTATTTCTGGTCTCCCAAGCCCCACCCCACATGAAAACGGGTGTGCAGAGAGTTAGGGAGAGTGTTCTTGGGGATTGAGGGAGGGCAAAAATGCTCCTATGTTTGTAAAAAAATGAGCAAAATTGGCCTGTTTTTCACAAAAATGGGGTGCACAGAGGGTTTGGGAGGTCTGCAGAATGCTCCTGGCAGCTGGGGAAGGGCAAAAACTTTTTTTCTTACTTACCTTTTCAAAATCTTGGTGCATCTTATAGTCCAAAAATACGGTATTTATAAAGTCACAGATCTGTACTAGGACAACCACTGTAAATTATTATAGAATAACCTGAGTTCAGAATGTAATGTTACTTGTTTGTATAATAAACTATTAAATTATTAATTCAAAAACAAAGTCCCACAAGGATACAAAAACTACAGAACCCAAGTAACAAGAGAAATATTCACCAAGTCCTGTATTCAATTCAGTCCTTTTAAAAGAAAGCATGTCCTTGTCATTTGACATTATATCTTAAGGCAAACAAGCAGGCTCTTGGTAGAACTGTTCTTACACCTCCTCTCTATGGGAAAAACTGATTACTAAACAGTAGCACATAGAAACCTTTAATTCTCAGCTAACAACCGGTTTCGACTCATAACAATTGCTCTGTTTATCATTGTTTTATTTTTAGCCTCTGACCTATAAGTTTGGCTTTGAGTTAAAAATGAAAATTAAATGGAAGACCTCAAAAGAAAGGAGACAGCAGAATAAGAAGGGGACAATAACTTCAAGACCCTTTTTTTTAAAAAAAAATCCTCAATGTGTCAAAGTGTATATACAATAAAATGCCATAAAATCTATAAAAAGGAAATGAACCAAACAGAAAATTGCAAGGACAGCATATATTAAAGAGTATGTTACAACAGAAAACCCTTTAATAGGGGGTTAACTCACGAATGGGCCTAAAGTAAATTGTATTCCATTGGTGAACCACTGGTCAATTTATGGTAAACCATCTGGAGTCTGCGGTTACTGGGATTTATGCCAATAATTATGAATTCACTGGATTCACTGATTTCCAACAAGCTACTTATTAGGCTTTATTTATTTATTCATTACTTAGATTTCTATGCCACCCTTCTCCGCAGACTCAGGGCAGCTTACAACAGGAACAATACAAAAACATATAAGAAACCCAGCAATTAAAACAATCTAAACTTATCTAAAAACTGCAATAATCCAATTTATCTAAAACTCCAATTATCTAAATTTGTCTAAAACCCCTATTATAAAACAAAATCAATCACATTCCTTCTATTTACACTCCTGGCCGGAGCAGAATATTCATGCTCAACGGCCCCAAGCCTGCCTGCAGAGATGAGTTCTCAAAGCTTTACCAAAGGCCAGGAGTGTGGGAACAGTGCAAATCTCGGGGGGGGGGCTGATTCCAAAGGGCTGGGGCTGCCAGAGAGAAGGCTCTACCCCTAGGCTCCGCCAGGTGACATTGCCTAACCAATGGGACCTGGAGTAGGCCAACTCTATGGGACCTAACTGGTCACTGGGATTTGTGAGGCAGAAGATAGTCCTGTAAGTAACCTGGTCCTAAGCCAGTGATGGCAAATCTTTTTTTCCTTGGGTGCCGAAAGAGCATGCACACATGCTATCATGAATGCACAAGTGCCCACACCCATAATTCAATGCCTGGGGAGGGCAAAAACAGCTTCCCCACCCCCGGAGGCTCTCTGGAGGCCAGAAATGGCCTCTTTCCCAACTTCTGGTGGGCCCAATAGGCTTGTATTTCACCCTCCCCAGGCTCCAAAGGCTTCCTTAGAGTCGGGGATGGGTAAAATGCCCTCCCCCATCCCCCCCAGAAGCTCTCGGGAAGCCAAAAACACCCTCCCAGAGCCTCTGTGCGAACCAAAAATCAGCTGGCCAGCACACAAATGCACCTTGGAGCTGAATTAAGGCAATGGCTTGCGTGCCAGCAGATATGGCTCTGCATGCCACCTGTTGCACCCATGCCCTCGGTTCACCATCACTGTCCTAAGCCATGTAGAAATGTAGAATATATGTAGAGTAAATCTCATTTAGCATTATGTTTTAACTATTAAAAGATCTTGATGCTGATGTGCACATTTATTTATTTATTTATTTATTTTATTCCATTTTTATTGCCATTCATCTCAGCCAAGTAATGATGGGTAACCCACTATATTGAAACTATGAAATAATTTAAAACAATAAAAACATCAACAAAATAAATACACACAGCAGCCAAGACAGTTGACCAATTAATAGTAAAGCCAAAAAACTGAACCTTTAACACACTAATTTAACCTAATTGCTGTTTGGTATACAGTGAACCCTCGATCATCGCGAGGGTTCCGTTCCAGGACCCCACGCGATGATCGATTTTTAGCGAAGTAGCGGTGCGGAAGTAAAAACACCATCTGCGCGTGCACAGATGGTGTTTTTGCTTCTACTGCCGCCCTCCCTTCGCCCGCCTACCCCGTTGCTCGCGCAACGGCTTCCCTGGGTGCCCGCTCGCTTGGGAACATCCCAGCTCCGCTCCCCAGCTGGGAAGCGGATCTAGGGAGTCCCCAAGCGCGCGCGCTTTCCCCAGCAACGCGCGCGCGGTGGGGACTCCCTAGATCCGCTTCCCAGCTGGGGAGCGGAGCTAGGCTGCCCCAAGCTCGCGCGCGCCGCCCGCCCGCCCACGCTGTTGCCGGCTCCGCTTCCCAGCTGGGAAGCGGAGCTAGGGTGCCCCAAGCTCGCGCTCCAGCCCACCGCCGCTGGGGTCTTACCGGGGCAAGAGGGGGAAGACCCAGGGAAGCCTCTGCCCGGCGGGGAAACTCCACCATCTACGCATGCGTGGAAGGGCACGCATGCGCAGATGGTGGAGTTTACTTCCGGATTGAAAACTAGCGAAATAGCCCTTTCGCGATCCTTGAGGACGCGAAACTCGAGGGTTCACTGTATTAGCATGTTAGATGAATGTAGACAATGTAGTGTGACTAGTTTACCATATAAATGGACTGTGTAAACCCAGCTAATTGGATTAATTTACAAGATATGATTCAATTAACTATGGTTAGTGGAAATGTAGATTAAAAACTCACTCTTGTTTTTTAATTTTTTTAAAAAAAGTATGTTAATGGGACCAAGGCTTTTGTTTAAAAGTAAACCATTAAAACTGTAAAAAAAATATACTGGCCCGGACTGAAATTCCTTCCATAGAGTTTCTATGTCTTAAATAATTAGCAGTTTAAGGGAAAAAGAAGTTATTGCTGAGTCTGATAAACTTGATAACAATAAATATTATTTATGGTATAATGACATCTGAGAAATGCCACACAGTGTGTGATATATAACCCAACCTTTTTGGACGAAAAAGGATTGATAATAAAAGCGTTATTCTATTTAATATAAAAATGCTAAAATCTGGCAGATGGGATCCAGGAGAAGACTTTAAAATTGGGCTATGCCAGGGATGGGGGCATGTCAATCATTACTGGATTCATTTCATTTTATCTTAGCTATTTCTCTATTGATTTTAATGTCATATTTATTGCTTTACTGTTTTAATCTTTTAATACTATTTATTGCATTGTAAATTGCCCAAAGTTGCATGACTGCAAGATAGGTGGCATATAAATTTAATAAATATATAATAAAATACGCTACCTTCCCACTTCACCATAACCAATGTGTTTGTTTCAAGCTTCTTTTCTTAGAATACACCAATTAAATTTTAGACAACACACAAAGGTTTTCCCATATAATTTGAAAACTAATTTATCTTTTTGTTCTTATCCTGTAGTTCCTTTTTTATTATCTTAATAGCCATGCAGATATCCCCTCAGAGTATGAGTGATCTTGAGGAATAAGTACATACAAGCCAAAGAATTCTTGATGACTGTACATTGATTATACAGTGGTACCTTGTGATACGAACCCCTCGCCATACGAACAATACGAGATACGAACCCGGGGTTTGGAAATTTTTTGCCTCTTCTTCCGAACTTTTTCCATCTTACGAACCTGCCGCCTGAATGCCGAACCCGGAAGTTCAACAAAGATTCGGGTTTGGGTGGCCGCCGAGAAGCCCCGCCGCCCAGCTGTCGCTTTTTGAAACAGCCGGGGGGCTTCTCGGCATCTTTCCGAACCCGAACGCCAAACCCGAACTTTTGCCGAACTTCCGGGTTCGGAGTTCAGGAGGCCGCCGAGAAGCGCCCTTTGAAACAGCCAGGGGGCTTCTCAGCGTTCTCCCGAACACCGAATCCGGAAGTTCGGCAAAAGTTCAGGGTCGGCGTTTGGGTTCAGGAGGACGCTGAGAAGCCCTGCCGCCCAGCTGTTAGCTTTTCAAAAGAGCCGCAGAGCTGTTGGGCCGGTTGGGAGGCTGGAAAGGAGGCGGGGAATCCCAATAGGGAATTCCATGGGCGGAGCTTTGATGTCACAAATACGTCCTTCCTGGCCGGCCACGTTTCAGAAACAATGTTTCGTCTTACGAACTTTTCGCCTTAAGAACCTCCTCCGGGAACCAATTAAGTTCGTAAGACGAGGTATTACTGTATTCTATCTCAAATAATTTGTGCTATTGATTTTACCAATACCACTCAGTGAAGTGACCTTTCATAAGAGACTGTCCTAAAGACTCTGCTAGGGAAAAGTTCCCTGAGGATGGACTCAAGCATGAGTCTGAAAGCTTGGAAGATTAAACCTCTGTTCCCGGTGACCGACCCAGCTTGGATCCTATTCTAAATCGTCTCTATGCAACAAAGCAACTATTCTTGCTAAATCTTTTTCCAAATCTATTTTATGATTTTGTTCTATTACACACAATAAACTTGATTCTTTCATCCCAACAAAAACTGCTTGTTCTTAAGAATATTTAAAATACAATCTGCTCTGTTTTTGTGCTGAGATCATGAGCAAAATGCTATCTTGATTTCTCTTGCAATCCACTTATCATTTTTGTTTGTACTTATTCGGAGTTCCGATCATTTCTTTTCATAAAAATATTCACAACAAAAAACTTTCTCTAGAGCCCTTAAAACTACTTGCGAAACTTTCTGGTCTAACTGGGGGGGGGGGACACATTCCACAGGATGAACATTATTTAAAAGCATGCATAGTAATTACACTATTAATCTTTTCTGTCAGTGATAAAGACAGGCTGAATGCCCAAGTAATGAGACCCATTTTGATTACAGATGCTATCATAATGTAATCCTGTTAAGACATGGAAGTCATAAATAACAATGTTATGATAAAGGATGTATAGCCTTTAACCATATACTACTTAAATTTTGATATTTATGGATGTTGCGCCTTTCTATGCTCTGTCATTCAAATCACATAGATGTGTTAAGCAGTGACAGAGGGAGCAGAATGAATTGGTGATGGTCAGAGGGGAAGAAGAGTAAAGGATATGAATAGGGGCCAGATCTTCTTTGCCAAATGTTCATTATGGACCAAATGCATATTCTTAAAGTCCTCTCCAGTCAAACCTATGTACAGAGAATAGCTGCTTTCCAGAAGCAATCATTGATGCTTTCTAAAAATTGAAACTCTCTTTGACCTGTTCAGAAAGGAATCCTGTTGCAATCGATTATTCAATTCAGGGCAGAAAAGGAATACAAAACAACAGTTGGCTAAACAAAAGGTTAATGCAATGTTTCTTGAGCAAACTGGTGTCCGATTTACTTAATTCACTCAATTATAAACCATGTTTCACAAGCCCACTATATTTGTCCTTTATTCCTAACATTTCAAGTATATGTGTAGTACGCTCACATATATACACACATATGCTTATAGAAACATGAAATATGCATAGAAATTCCCAAAGAAGGCTAAATTTCCAATATTAATTTTAACTGGAATTGACAATCCTAGGATTTCTTTTTGAAGGTAGTCTATTCTTTCTTATAGAAAATGTCTTAATTCCTGTTTTTGTTCTTCCTTTCAGATTAATGTGGTATTCCATCCCAACCATAATAAATCCAGGCGTTCTTACCTTCAAGTGTTTCTCCTTGTTTAGAAAGAGCCTCTCCTGCTCCAGATGCATAAAGGGCAGTTACAGACAAATCATATTTTGTTCCTGGTTCCAAGTTAGTGAGAACTGTACTGGTGGTGTCTCCCCTTACGGTTATCTCTTTAGGTTCACCTCCCAGCACTGGAGTGTATGTGACAAGATACTGTTGCACTTTGCCAGGTGCTGAATTCCAAGATAACTTCAATGAGGAAGTTGTAGCATCTGAAACTTTCAAGTCTCTTGGTCTTCCAAGCACTATATAGGATAAATATTTTTTTAAAAAACATTTTAGGAGTAAACCAACAAAACCATTCCAAGAACAATTTTCTATCTGTGAAATATTGGTGAAATTAATTATTACGATACTATTATTTTTTTTATAATACCACCTTTATTTAATGAACTAATTGGATGGGTGGGATAACCACTATTCCCAAATGTTTTAAATCCAAAAGTAAGTCACCTGCATTAATTTACATCATTTGTATAATAAGCGGTCATTAAACAAATGCATACATTGATGTGTGATATTAATTTGTATCATTTCAATGATGAGCTCATCACCGCAGATATGTTAAAATATATAAAAGGTGAAAATTAAGTTACATTTAAGTGTCTCATCTGGACTTTTCTATTATTTAGATGGAATTACCAAATGGATATTTGGCCCTTTGTACCTGAGGTCTTTAAATTGGACCTGCTAAATCAAGTTTTTTTGGATAAGCAAGAGATATCAGATAGTATTGGTGTTTAAGGTCAGACAAACAATGCAGCTGTCTACCTTATCAGAGCTGGTGTGGCATAGTGGTTAGAGTGCAGCACTGCAGGCTACTTCAGCTAAGTGCTAACTGTAGTTCAGCAGTTCAAATCTCACCACCTCCCATCCTTCCGAGGTGGGTAAAATGAGGACCCAGACTGTTGGGGGCAATATGCTGATTCTGTAAATCACTTAGAGAGAGCTGTAAAAGCACTATGAAGCAGTATATGTCTAAGTGCTATTGATATTGATATTAACTATGGCATGGGACATCATTTCACAAACTCCAACTCTTCTATACAGTACTTGTGTGCGGAGTCACAATGCAAGTACAAAAGGGGAGAGGTTTCATTATTGTGACATAATTGTGGTCTGTAAGCTGCAATTCTAGGAAGAAAAAATAGCGATCTGCTTGGCTATTGGAATGAAAATTTAAAAGTATGGATAAATAATATGCTAAAAAGAAGTGTGCCTCTACAAAGAACTGGGATTCAGAGTTTGGCAAAGACATGTAGATATTTGTGCCTTAGTATGGATTAATCAACACACTCAAGATGAGACATGTCAAACAATTATTATACATGCTGCCAATAAACCAATGAAATGCATCATAGCTTCCTATTACAATGAAGGTAGGCTAGTAGATTTTTATTGCTATATCAGATATGAAAATTCATCTGGCTGCAAAAGCAGGATGTTGGTTATCTACCTTCTTCAGTTTTTCCATATCCACCCAATGGACTTCCAACTCCAGACAAGTACTCAGCAGTTAAGGAAACTTCATATGTTGTGTCAGGCATCAGATTATGTAGCGTGGTTGCCCTTTCATTTGCTGGGATGGTTACTTCTTTTGTTTCCCCACCAGTGACCGGTCTATATGCAAGTCTGTATCTCAGAACATTCCCTGGAGCTGGTGACCATCCAACTTTAAAACTATCTGTTGTTTCATCAGTTACTTTCAGGTTTCGTGGAGATCCTATGACTAAAAATATTTTTTCCAAAAATTGTAAGTATTATCCCCATATTTTAATTCATCTCTAAATAAATATACAAATAAAGTCTTACTCTATTACTATATTATATTATTCTGTTCATGCGTTAACACTTTTTGTCAGTGCTGTGTAATATGGACAGTATCCAACTATAGATTTACCTTCCCATGAAAGTATAAGTGGGGCTACAAAAATTACATATATTTATAATAAAATTGCATGAATAATCTAGAGAACTTTGGATATAATGAATCTTATTAGTTATTTGAACAGATATCCTGACATAGATTTTATCCATTGCATCCAAAATTCACTAAATCAGAGTCCAGGTTTTCATTGTACTACAAAGAATACCTACTATAAGCTAGAATGGGGGGAAAAGAAGCGGTTGATTAAAGACCTTTTAGCATTCTGAAAACCAAATAGTAAGATATATAAAGAGTTTAATAGAAATATAAACATGCAAGGATTAATAAGGTATAGATGACAAAGAGAAGTGAATGTTCTGATGAAAAATGAATGTAAAATTGTTTCTGTTATCACATGGAGTTATTTTTGAAATTATCCTTATATATTCAGTAGTCCTGTAAATGTAAAATTACTTCATCATAATGATGCCCAAATTAAATACACACATGCACACAAGTCTCAGGTACAATGTATTATCCTTAATATAAGGAATTATACCCAAGAACCTTAAATATATATTAGAACCATAATCCTCATCTTTCTATTCACAGTCTAATTTAAAATTTTATTCTTGTATGCATATTTATTTTATTGAGAAATGTATTTACTTCAAATAAATGTAGTTTCTTTGAAATAACCCCATTATATATTGTTCCATGACTTTCTTCCATTCAAGGCAATGGGAAAGTTTGCTGTCATTTCTCACTTAACAATATATTTCTCCTCATGTAACTACATAGCTATCATCTGGACACAATAAAATAGGAATTCATATATAACTAAGTCTTGACTGTTGGCGTTGTTCAGGAGCAATTAACTTGGTAAGAAATATTTAGACCTCTATATTAGGGTTCAAAGAGAAGGACAGAATCAAGGCAACAGGAAAGATACCTTCTAAAGTTGTTTCATTCCCATCCAGTGGAGGTCCATCACCATCTTCATATTCTGCAATCACACTGACAGAATATGTAGTTTTTGGTAGTAAATTAGTAAGGACTGTGTTAGTAACTGGAGCACGTACAGTAACACTGACTTCCTCTCCACCAAGAGCCTCTTTATACTTGATAAGGTAAAACAAAACATTTTCTCCTGCTGGAGACCAGGTAACTTTGAAGCTGTTAGAAGTAACTTCAGAAAATTCCAAGTTCCTTGCAGGTAAATGTGCTGTTAAAAAATAACAGTTTAGTAAACAAAGCACAATTATATAAATTGTGATTAGATAAATTAGATAAATATAAAATCCAGAAAATCCAGAGATATGGGGAGGGGGGGACTCTATGTAGTAAAATCTATATGGGGAAACATGTGATTTCTCTGTGTCAGGGGTGTCAAACTCAAGGCCCATGAACTAGCCCGACCCATGGAGTGCTTAGAATTGGCTTGCAGGGCCACCCTGGAAACAGCAAAGGACTGGCCCAGTAGTGCCTCTGCCAGCGAAAATGGAGATTGCCAGGGCTGCATACAGCAGAGGGTTGCAAGAGGTCATCCCAGCCAAAAATGGAGATCGGAAGCCAATTTTCCCTAGCAGAGCGCTCGGGCATCCATAGGCACTCCCAACACAAGTGACATCAAGCTGGCCACGCCTACCCTGGCCACACCTACCTGAGGTCCAACACAACTCTTATGTAGCCCTCAACAAAATCGACTTTGATACCCCTGCTCTATGTAGTAAAGTCTTGTTGAGCTTGCTTCTTGCTAAGCTGCTCACATCTTAAATAAAAACATAAATGTGACCAATGTTACTCCTAAAAAATAGGAATTCAAAACATTTTTCTAACTAGTATGCTTTATGTATACTGGACAATAACCACAGCATAATCTTTGAGCAGCAGGGAAAAAAACCCAAAAATGGTAATTACATTTAAAAAAAACCAGTTGAATCTCAATTATAACAGAAATCAATGGACATAATACACTCATGCCAAAGGTCCCTAGCTAACATTCTATCCATTGCCTAGAGCAGGGGTAGGCAAAGTTAGCTCTTCTATGACATGTGGACTTCAACTCCCAGAATTCCTCAGCTAGCATGACTGGGTCAGGTATTCTGGGAGTTGAAGTCGACAAGTCATAGAAGAGCCAACTTTGCCTACCCCTGGCCTAGAGGAAAACCCAAGTCTTCATAATATTCTACACTGACTTAAGTACCTATTAAGAAAGAGAGGATGTATTCAATAAATTTAACTAACTGATATGCAGTTTCAGAAATATTCCATTCAATTTTTCAAGAAAATAAGACAGAGTAATATTTCCTGTGAAAGAGGCACAGCATACTCTACTCAAATAAATTAGAAAAACACCCCCTTCCCTCCCCCCAAAAATCCAATTATTGAAACAATGCTAATATGAGTCTATACTATTCTGATCTCCAATCAAAGAAGATAATAGCTTTAAATAGTAAAATTTAATTGGAGAAGGAAGTCATGGTGAAGAGTTCTATTTGTTTCATCTGCACATCTCTATCTAGTATCTGACGTTTATCTGATTCTCTTTGGGAAAGGCCTTGGTGGGCAACCAACAAAAGAGCTGAGAGTCAGGAAAACTCTAATCCAGAGCCTGCTCTACTGTCATCTGGTTTGGTGCCTTTGGTAGCTAATCCTGAAAGTCACAGAATAACAGAGTTGGAAGGAGCATTTAGGCCACCGAATGGAACCCTTTATTCAGTGCCAAGGATAAAATTTAAAGCATCTCCAATAGAAGCCTGACTATTTTGTACATGAGGGGAAGGTGAGCCTATTATTTCTCTGAGTAAATGGTTTCACTGTCAAACTATTCCTACTGCCTTCTAGAAACTCAAATCTTATTACTCCACACCCTGCCCTCTGGAATATAAAGAACAGGTGAAGAAGTGTTTACTTTCTTTTGTGTGATATGCCTTCTGGAATTTAGAGCTTGCTATATTCCATTCTCACACCCAATCTTCTTTTCTCAAGACTAAGCACACCTAGCTCCTCCAATACGTACTTGACAAAACAAACAAACAAATAAATAAATAAATAATCCCCTGATAATTCTCAATACCTTTCTGAAGCCCATCTCAGTTTCCTTGTATCTTTAATGTAAAGTGCCTAGAATCAGGCAAAATGCCTCAAAAGAGGTTTGGCCAAAGTAGAACAAAATGGAATGATTGTAACCTATCACTTGAAAACTATACTTTAACTGAAGCAACCAAAAACTGCATTTGTCTTGCGGCTGTTGGGTCATACCACAGGCTCCACATCCTACTGCACAGGCAACATTAATAACAACTTATGCATTTATTTCATTTTTATGTCTCAAATCAACTGCAGACTCAGGCTGTTTTATAACAAAAGCCAGCAATGAAAACAGTCAGAGAACAGGACCAAAGTTAAAACAAATAGAATTAACCTAAATATCAAAATGTAAAAAATGCACAAATATAATTTTAAAATACTAATTCTAATACTACTTAAGCACCATTTTTATTGTCAAAATCACCATTAGTCAATTGCAAAAGACAGTTTTATTTGGAACAGCTTCCCTCTTGAAATGATACCTTTATTTAATACCAACAAACATCCACATCTGTTTACTCCAACTCTTTGAAAAGCACTCAATAGGTGGATAAAAATGCTAAATCCAGTCTAAACATCCGACTACATAATGAACCAATAATAATAATTTACTTGGAACATCATAAATTAAATTAAAATTAAAGTTAGTTTATTTGTTTTTTCTAAAGATAGTATCTTGAATCCTATTAAATCATGGAGATGATTCTTCCACTCATAGAACATTCCTTCCAGTTCAAGGGAAATAATATTAATTGAGTTACCCAAATTGAGCCTTTTAGACATCTCATACAAGAGCTGTGATGGTGAATCTATGGCATGCGTGCCAAAGGTGGCACGTGGAGCCATTATCTGTGGGCATGCAAACTGTTTGTTGCCCTAGCTCAGCTCCAGCCCGCATGTCCATGCCACCCCTCTACTCCCAAGAGTCTCCACGCAGCCCATTTGGGATGCCAGGTAAATGCAGGGTTCGCCCAGAAGCTCTGGGAGGGCATTTTTGGCTTCTGGATATTCTCTGGGGGAGGGTGGGGGGAGTCCATTTTTTCCTCTCCCCAGGCTCCAGGAAAGCCTCTGGAGTCTGTGGATGGGAAAAATGGGCCTACCAGGCCCACCAAAAGTCGGGAAATAGGCGTTGATTGCTTACCTGAACGCCTCTTCTCGTACGGTGAGCGGGTACAGCAGTCACATGGGTTGCTCATGTCCAATCCGGTGGAACTGAGCCTAGTATTAAAAAAGCTTGCCGGATCCGCCCCTTCCCCAGAATTCGCGAATCCATAGACTAGGCTCAGCTGTGAAGCTCTGTAGTGTTCAACTCTCATTGTTAGAGGAAGAAAGAGATAGAAAGGTAAAGAAGACACATACAAGGGCGGGAAGTGACTGCTGTACCCGCTCACCATACGAGAAGAGGCGTTCAGGTAAGCAATCAACGCCTATTCTCCGTACTGAAGGAGCGGGTCCAGCAGTCACATGGGACATACCCAATAGATGGTCCCTAGGGTGGGATTAGCTTGCTATCGTGTGAGATAACGGATTGGAGTACCCTTCTGCCGAAGGCAGCGTCCGCTGAAGCGTAAGAATCAATCTTGTAGTGCCTGATGAAGGAATTTGGCGAGGCCCAAGTGGCTGCTTTGCAGACCTCCTCCAACGGGGCTTGAGTCGCCCAAGCGGCCGAGGTGGCTGCGCTCCTGGTGGAATGCGCAGTGATGTTCCTTGGAACTGAGAGGGAGGCCGACTCATAGGCCTTAGATATAGTCCCTCTGATCCAACGGCCTATTACTGTTGAAGACACTTTGGCCCCCATGACTCTGGGATGATAGGCTACAAAAAGTGCTTCTGACCTCCGAAAGGGTCCTGTGCGTTGGATATATATTCTCAGCGCTCTGGTGAGATCCAGGGTGTGCCATCTAATTGCCAAGGGATGGTCTCGTTGGAGGCAGAAGGAAGGTAGGACAATATCCTGAGATCTGTGGAACATGGAACTGACCTTGGGTAAGAAGGTGGGGTCCAGTCGCAAGACTACCTTGTCCTGATGGAATTGGCAAAGGTCCTGCCTGATTGAGAGGGCAGCCAGCTCCGAAATGCGTCGGGCAGAGGTAATAGCCACCAGAAAGGCTACCTTAAAGGATAGGTACCTGAGGGACGCCGATTTTAGGGGTTCGTATGGTGCCTGCGTGAGGGAGTGGAGAACCCGTGGCAAATCCCAGGATGGATACCTGTGGACCTTGGAGGGTCTGAGGTTGGCTATGCCCTTGAGGAATTCCTGAACTTCAGGGAAGGACCGGAGAGGCTGTCTGCGGGGGCCCCCTAGGACAGATGAAATGGCTGCCAGATGACGCCGGAGGGTGCTGGTGGAGAGTCCTTTATGGAAACCTTGCATAAGGAAGGAAATAATTCTGTGTATGGGAATGCACAGAGGGGAGAGACCTTCCTGAAGACACCACTGGTGAAACTTGGACCACGTGTGGTCGTAGATTCGGTTGGTCGAGCCCCTTCTGGCCTTTAGAATGACCTCCACTGAATCAGGGTCATGCCCACGCAGCTCTAAATCTCTCCTGATAACAGCCAGGCGGTGAGGTGGAACCACTCCGGGTCTGGATGGAAGGAGGCCCCCTGCCGCAGCATATCCCCCGAAACGGGGAGTCGCCAAGGGTCCTGGACGGACAGCTGTTGGAGATCTGCGAACCAGGGCCGGCGGGGCCAATGAGGGGCGATTAAGATTACTCGGGCCCTCTCGGTGAGGACCTTGTGAATCACGTCCGGGAGGATTGGAATCGGAGGAAATGCATAGAGTAGGCCTGGAGGCCATGGACTCCGGAGGGCATTGATCGCTTCCGCTCCCGGGGATGGAAATCTGGAATAGAAGCGAGGGAGTTGGGCGTTCGCATTGGTCGCGAAGAGATCCAGGACTGGTAGGCCGAATCTGAGGGTGATTTGATGGAACAGGTCTTGATGGAGGTTCCACTCTCCTGGGTCTATCGTTGCTCGGGATAGCCAATCCGCCTGGATGTTGAGACTCCCCGAGATGTGATCGGCTAGGAGCGACTGGAGATGTTTTTCCGCCCAAAGGCCCAGCTTGAGGGCCTCCCTCATGAGAGCCTTGGATCTCGTGCCCCCTTGCCTGCAGATATGGCTTTTTGTGGCAATGTTGTCGGTGAGAATGAGAACGTGCCGGTTGGGGATGCGAGGAGAGAAATGCTTCAGAGCCAGGGATACGGCTCTTAACTCTAGCCAATTTATTGGCCTGGAAGCTTCCTCCGGGGACCACGTGCCCTGGGCTATCAACCCCTGGGCGTGGGCGCCCCATCCCGATAGACTGGCATCTGTGGTGATGACAAATTGATCCGGGCACCTGAACGGGGATCCTCTGTCCATGGCCGGAGACTTCCACCACTTGAAGGATCTGCGAACACTCAGTGGGATGACAATGCGTCGATTTGAGTTGCTGTGCCCCGATCTCTGAAAAGGCAACAGAAGCCACTGGAGTTCCCTAGCATGAAGGCGAGCCCAGGGAATGATGCCTATGCATGACACCATCTTCCCCAAAAGAGAAGATAGAGTAACTATGGATACTGAAGGATTAGATAAAATGTTAGAAATTAACTCCACTATACTGAGTTTTCTCTCGGGAGAGAGAAAAACCTGGGAAGATTTTGAATCAATAATGGCTCCCAGGTGAGGAATGGAAGTGGAAGGTTGGAGGTGACTTTTTTCAAAGTTGATGGAAAACCCATGGTCCTGAAGGACTGACATGGTGACAGAAAGGTCTGATTTCACTCTCTCTAGGGAGTTCCCATGAATTAAAATATCATCAAGATAACATAAAATGTGGATGGGAGACGCCCGGATATAGGCCGCCAGGGACCCCAAGAGCTTTGTGAAGACCCGAGGGGCCGAGGAAAGGCCAAATGGCATCGCCCTATACTGGAAATGCCTGCCTTGAAAGGAAAAACGTAAAAATTTTCTGTGGCATTTGGCTATAGGAATGTGAAGGTAGGCCTCAGTGAGGTCTAAGGAGACCATGAAATCTCCCGAGTGAATGGCGGCCAAAATAGAAGACAAGGAGTGCATTTTAAACTTCCTATATTTGATGAATAGGTTTAGTTTCTTTAAATCCAAAATGGCTCTCCAACCTCCGGAGGACTTTGGAACCATAAATAGGATGGAGTAAAAACCTAGGCCCTTCTGACCGGAAGGGACCGGCTGAATGGCTCTAATGGACAATAGATGAGAAATGGCCTCCTCCATACGGTTACAATCTGAGGATGACCTGGGCGAAGGGCAGGAAAAAAAAACGTTTAGGGGGAGGAGAAATAAATTCTAAAAGAAGGCCTGATTGAACAGTGTCAATGACCCAAGGGTCCTTGGAGGAGAGACGCCAATTTGCAGCGAAATGAGCTAGGCGACCCCCTATGGGAATGGAGGAAAGGTTACCATCTAGGTTTTTTTGAAGCCCTGGTAGAGGCAGCTCCCCTTTGGAAACGAAAACCCCTACCCCTGGAGTTCCTACCTTGGGAACGAAAGCGGGGGGAATACTGACCTGGAGATCTCTGATAGGAAGCCGCTTGATCTTGCTGGCGCCCTGGGCGACGAAAGGACTGCGTTTTAGTAACCTTTTTTGTGGTTGGGCCCAAAACCTTCTTCTTGTCTGTGGTCTCCGTGAGGAGAGGATCCAGAAGATCACCGAAGAGAAGGTCGCGCTTTAAGGGGCCCTGGGATAACTGCCACTTTTGGCGAACTCCCGCTTGCCAAGGGCGAATCCATAGGAGTCTTCTTGCCGTTGTAGAGGCTGCAATAGACTTAGCAGAAAATCTAGTAGATTGTAAGGTGGCATCAGCCACGTACTGGGCAGCTGCAAAGACCTTGTTGAAGTCTTGTTGACCTCTCAAGTCATCTGGAGGAATGTGCTGTTGAAGTTGGCGAAGCCACAGCAGCATGGCTCTGGAGAAGAAGGAGGCTGCTGCAGAACTTTTAATGGCCCAGGAATCAGCGGAGAAACCTCTTTTGAGCATTTGCTCGATGCGCTTGTCCTCTGGACGGAGGACTTCCTCCGCCTCGCCTGGCACAGCCGCTGCCGAGTGAAGAATTTTGACAGGTTCATCTGGTTTGGGAAAGGATAGAAGCTCTTCATAGGAAGAGGAGAGTTTATACAACTTTCTGTCCTTGGTAGAGGGATTAAGGCCAGAGGCTGGAAATTCCCACTGTTTAAGTAAGGCATCTTTAAATAATTTAGGCATAGGGATTACCTCGTTATCCTCCTGTTCCTCTGTGAAGTAAGGTAAATTCTCCTCCGGGGGATCAGTGGAAGTGGAGGCTTGTTTCTCCTGGGCCGCTAATCCCGTAGAAATTCTAGCTTTGAGGAGGAGAGATTTGAATAGTTGAGAAGGGAAAATAGTAATGGGAGGAGGGACCTTTATTTGGGATTCCTCGTCCTCAGATAAGCCCTGGAAAGGGTCTTCATCCTCCTCTACATCCTCATATTCATCTTGGGAGGACTCTGAGTCATCCTGAATAGGAGCTCTGACCGCTGGGGAAGAACCCAAGGGGCGGGAGGAACGAGAAGGAGGAAGAGGTAAAGGAAGCTCATTGATGGAGGAGAGTTTGGCATCAATGGCTTTGGACAACACAGCAAAAATAGATTGGAACTCAGGAGGTAAACTGGAAATATCAGCAGAAATGGCAGAAGAATCCCTAAAGGCCTGGGAGGATCCTGGCTGGGGGGAAACTTCCATAATATCTGGTTCCTCTGGACCTATGCCCCATAGGTTAGGTTGGGGTCTGTCTAGGTTTGGCTCATCCAGAGATAACACAGGGACCCCAGAAGGAGGCAGGCTAGAGGCCTCTGGTGGGTCTTGACTACTGATTACTTGGGCCTGCACTTTCAAACGTTTTGCTGATTTATCATGAATCTTTTGTAGGGCTAGGTCCCTTCTCTTCTCGGCCCTGGTGACCTTGGTCGAGGGGCGGGCCCCTGGAGAAGAGGAGGAAGAGGCCTGGGGGATACTAGTAATCTCATCGCCTGTAGGCCTGGCCTCTCTGGGACCTTTAGTTGTGCCTCTCTTGGGAAAGGTAGCCATAGTCTGACAATTAACAGAAGACAAGGCTGAGCCAATAATTAAATTATAAGGAGAAGATTTCAAGGACTTCCCAAGAGGAATGGATCCTGCTTCGAGGCCTCGAAGCTGCTGAAACGTGAGGACAATCTGGGCAAACCCAGAGTTCGTGCCCCCAAATCCAGCGGGGCCAGCCTCCCTAAACTTTGCAATTAAGTAAAACCAAGGCACTCTGGTTGGAGGCTAGGCCGGTGGAGAATTTAGCCTGGGACCCCCAAGGCCCGCTCCCGGATCCACGCGGTGGACTGAGGCCTACGCGGCTGGCAGAAGGCCAACACGAGAGGCCTAGATATTTTAAGAAAGGGCGCGAAGGCCTTCGCGCCAAAAAATCGCTTCGTAGAGTTTCTTAAGGGGAAAAGCGATCGACTAAGTCCAGGAGACTAAAGGCGTCCCACTCCGCAGGAGGTATTTTATAAGCCCTTAAATATATTTTTATACAATAATTAAGCAATAATCCAATAATAAATACTTGCACTAGGACCTCCAGGCCAAGGGATTAGAAGAATCCACAAGCGGCCGCAGGAATCGTAACCGGCAAAACCGCCGGGGGAAAACGAAACCGCAACTTCTCCCAAGTAAAAAAGCCTAGCCGCTTTTTATTTTTTTCCTTTTAAAAACGGCTGGCGCAAATAGTGCAAGTAATTGAATAAAGACAATAAATCTTACTACTTTTTTGAAGGAAAGGTCGAAGGGAAGGTGTTAGAATGTTGAACGAGCATTCACAATACAACCGCAGGATATGCGAACTGAGCGAATTCTGGGGAAGGGGCGGATCCGGCAAGCTTTTTTAATACTAGGCTCAGTTCCACCGGATTGGACATGAGCAACCCATGTGACTGCTGGACCCGCTCCTTCAGTACGGAGAATGGGCTATTTCCGGCCTCCAGCGGCTTCACGGAAGCCTGCTAGGCCCAAAACAGGGGGCGGAAGATCGTACATGCATGCACGTTGGAGCGTAGGGGTTGCGCGTGCATGCACAGGGGCAGGGCAGCAGGGGGTGTCACATGTGCATGCGCAGGGAGATAGAGCACTTTGAATTATAGGTATGGGCATGCACAAATGTGCTTTCAGCACTCAAGGGAAAAAAGGTTCACCATCACTGTACTAGAGCTAACATACCGAAATTAAACCCCACTGGTTTCTGCGGCAAAGATCTATTGAGTTAAAAAGGCTTTTTTTTCCCCTGCATTCGGTCAGGGGGAGGATTTGCCATTTGTATACACAATCCAATTCCATTGAGGAATACTCTATAAAATCTTATTTTATTCAAGGAAGTATCAAGTTGCAGCACAGAGGCCTTGCAAATGCCAGCATCTGCCTCACTTGGGTACTCCTCATCAACAGTGAGAGGAAGATGATAGAGATCAGCTGGGGTGAGGTGGAGATAGCCAGGTTGGAGAAGCTGAAACACATGCTATGTTTGCAAATGCAGGCAGGCTGCCAAGTGCCCAAATTTTGATCACATAACCATAGGGACCCTGCAGATTTGACTCCAAGGACTAGCCGTAACTACCATTTGTTCAGTGCCACTATAACTTCAAATAATTGGTTATTAAGCATAGACTCCCTGTAGGTTGATCTATTAATTCCCCGTCCCCCTTTCCTTTCCATGCTTAATTTTTGTCTCTTTTAAACGATACCATTCAATATTACAAAAACATTACTGAATGTTTTCCAGCGGTGGGTTGCTCCTGATTCAGCCCAGTTCTGTGAACCTGTAGCAACATTGGTGGGAAGCTCCGCCCACCCACCCAGCATGATTCTGCGCATGCACAAAAGCATCGCACACACACACAAACCAATAGCAACGGGTTTTAGAACCCACTACTGAGGTTTTCCCAATTTTTATTTATGGAGACGGTTATTTATGATTGGTTGGGAACTCAACTGATTGCACATAGTAATTTTCCCCGTAGCTCCACAGGGCTTTTAAGTTCTCATGTCATCTGGCAATGATTTTTATCCATTGCTAGAAAAAGAAACAAAGCTAAAACAAGTCATGAGTTATTTTAGGTTTGTTTATCAGAGGAACATGATCAGAAACCACTGCCAGAAAGCACCTTAAACCAGTGGTTCTCAACCTTTCAATGCTGCAACAGTTCCTCATGTTGTGGTGGCCCCCAACCATGAGTCTAATGCCAATTCTCCCAACAGAGCTTTAAGCTGATTGGCAGGAAGGTCAGCGGAAACTCCCTCCCCCTGTAAATGCCTGATTGGTCGGATTGTAAAAATATGTTCCAAGGCACCAGAATAGAAGCTTTAGTTCCTAACACCACAGGAAATTTGTCTTTTCCCATGGTCTTAGGTGACCCCTGTGAAAAGGTTGTTGGACCCCCAAAGACGTCCCAGCCTCCAAGTTGAGAACCACTGCCTTAAACTTTAAACCAGCTTTTGGTTTGCTATATAGGGATGTGGAAGGTATCCAACATGTTCACAATCCATAAACTGTGCTTTAAGCACTTAATGTCCCTCAGAGTAGTAGTAAGACATGCTGCTATTTATCTTTATTTCCTGCTCTTCGGTAGATATTTTCCTCACACATGTCTACATGGAAAGAACCACCTACCTTTTCTTTTAATCTCTTCAAGCTCCTGTTCAATTTGCAGACAGAGGGACTGTGTAAGTTCGAATGTTATTTTTTGAAAAGCATCAAAATCTTCCACAGTGTAGACATGGGTTTCTGCAGGGGGGGTAGCAATTGCTTCCAACTCAGACCGTACAGCGTCCTTAACCCCGACTGCAAATATCTCTACATTTGCGTTCCTCAGTTTTATGGCTGGGTCTTTAAAAACATCAGATGATTTCCCATCAGTAATGAGAATCATGACTCTTGCAACATCTGGTCTTGCACCCCTGCTTGGGATTAGCACTTTTTCTCTTACGTAGGTCATAGCTTTGCCTGTGTTGGTAGATCCACCTCTGTAGGGGAAGGTGTTAACAGCTCGAATTACATCCTCAATTCTGGTGTATCTGTTCAAAGGAAATTCTGTATATGGATCCCTGCTGTACTGCACAAGGCTTATTTGGACTTTTTCAGGGGAGATCTCGAAGCTTTTAACTAGCACCTCTAAAAATGCTCTCACTTTTGCAAAATTGGCAATGCCAATACTGTAGGAGCCATCAACCAAAATCACAATATCAGCTTTTACGTCTATTCCTTGTGCGCATTCTGTAAAAAAAAAATATTGAGTATTTAGTATTGCTATAGCATTTTGGGAGGGAAAAAAACGCAATATTACAATGCTACTGTAAATATGTATTTAACACATTAAACCACTTTTGATTTTTCGGAAAAGTAGCAGTATATAGTTGTTGCTGTTTGTTAGAAAGTAAGAATTCTTAAATTACCTGAAGCATAGGTAGTTCTCAACTTATGCCACAATTAGGACCAAAATTTCTATTGCTAACTTGTAGAGTTACGGCCAATTTTACCATTCTTTTTCCCACAACTGTTAAGCAAATCACTGCAGTTGTTAAATGAATCATATAAAACTTCTCCCATTGATTTTGCTTGTTACGGTTGGGAAGGTAAAATGATGACCGTGTGGCCCCAGGGTTATAAATGCAAGCCATTCACCAAATACTTGAATTTTGATCACATGACCATGGGTATATTGTGATAAATCGCTTTTTTTAAAGTAACTTCACAGTCACTAAACAAATGGTTGCAAGTTAAGGACTATCTGTATCTACATATTCCAGCGTCTTGTTTCCAACAGTGCAGAATTAATTCAATTAAGAAGAAAAAGAGAGAAAATATCACAGCCTGTGTGAAGGAAACTCACAAGAGAACCATCACAGTTCAACTGCTAAGCACATCCTATGGCCCTTCCCTATTGTTTGTATGACTACACAGTCTAGATTCAAAGGGCAAAGAGGCAATTTGAGTGTGCACATAACAACTGTCTGAACGTCTTTAAATTTAAGGCATGTCTTCTTGGAACTGGGAGGAAAAAGATGCAACTTCTTTAAAAGGTAGCTAACAGGTAACCCACACAATCCCAAATCAGCTATTTTCTTTCGAACCTTCACTATACACACCTACCACTGTGTGCATACATAGCAACAGATTGAATAGTTGGCAGTTAAAGAGTTTGTATTGAAGCTGAACCCGCATATTCTTTCAAAGACACAACTTCTAGTAGATCTTTTTCAGCTGATCAAGGCTGGGATTTGGTAATAACAGGCGGAAGAATGTTTAATTGTTCGGCTATTTCATTTCCATTTCAGATTGGACCCTCATAATTAAGTTTTATGAGCATATCCCCCTTGCACTGCCACAAAGTAATCCACTACTATAATGAGATCATATTTTTACAATATATAAGAAGCCTGATTCAGAACAGGGCTGCAGAAAAGTGCCAAACAGCTTAAACTCAACATCTCAATGAAGTTCCTTGATGTTACTGTAAACAACCAAAAGGAAGTCATATTTATTTTTATTTATTTATCTTACACTTTTCTATCCCACTGCAATCAAAAGACTTGGCAGCTTCCATAGAATATGAGCTGGTTGAACAGTTCTAAGAATGTCTGTTCAAAAGCCAATCTCTCTTCAGTTGGATTCTTGTAGGATATAACTGTACGGGCCTTAAATTAACTTTTTCAGTAGGTCTTAAATTAATTCTTACCAAAAGTAGGCTTATTTGTTTCCTGGATGAAATTTCAGTAACTTGGTTTTATGCTAAGACGTTACAATTATATTGTTATGGTTTGCTTTGCAAAAGTATATTTTTGCATTTTGTTAAGTTGAGAAGAAAGCTAGCTGTTCCTTGTGGGGGGAAATATGGGGCCAGAGACTTTTCAGGTAAGGAGTTGTCCATATGCTCACAGCTCAGGTTGTAAGGCTTATTAAGACTATTGATCTAAGAGCAGGAGAACAGGCTTCAAACTACTGCTTGCCAAACTTGTATACTTCCTTAGTGTGAAAATTTATTTTGAGAGTTACTTTGAGTTCTTGGATTGCTAAGACTCTAGAATTCTTGTTTTTGTTCATGAGCCTGAATCTGAATGTTAAAAAGCCTGGGAGGAATAAACTTCAGCTGGTCTTTTATGACTTTAGAGAGTCCAGTTTTGGTTTTGTTATTCACTGGTCATCTCCCCACCTTCCTGTCTTCCAGGGTTTCGACCACACTCTGCTTGGATCTATTTATTTCCAATCTAAATGAGATTGTAATAAGAGATGGTCCATAGCTAGAGGAAAATAACGGGCAGAGGTCACAGCCGATCAACAACATTAAAATATTTTCAAAAGAGACATCTGTTTGTGTACATAAGGAGCCTGTTTAAGACCTGACAAGCATAATGGTCTTTCTTTACAAAGTTGAAAATTATCAAAACCAGTTCACAGTGTACAGATGAAAGAAGGTGTACCTAAAAAAGGCAAAAATGGTCAATAGGATCTAGGACGTTTGCAACTTCCGTAAACATTATTATTGGAGTATGCCGGCAAACAAGGAAAAAGGCTCTATAAAACCAGAACAATTCAAGATAGCTTCAAGCTGCCCCATCTTGTGATTTAGGTTGATACAAAAGCAATATCATGAGGTCATGATAGAAAAAAAAACATTATGGGAATATATTTTTAGAGGGAAGTGAGAGAGCCCTAAATTTCCTGGCATTTATTTTTTAATTCAAACATAGGTTGGGCCTTGACAATTCTGTGTATATTCTTTTTTTATTGAATATAGTACCATCCCTGCATTTTTTAATATCAACTCCATAAATTCATTATAACATATAGCATATTCTAATTTATCCTCAAGAATGGAATTGCCCATCCATGGTGCAGAAGGTTTAATTTACTTCTTGTTTCATTTCAGAATGCTGGGTCTAAAACGTTTCTACCAGCTTATCAAAGGTCCATGAAACAAGATTTTGTTTTAATTTATTATTTTCCTCTGTAATTGTTTAATTTTGCATGACTTGGCCACTGACATACAATAGCTCATTTCAATGACAATGACTCACCAACTCGAACTTTCGTTGGCAGTGTTTTTTCCATTACAGACACTGGTTCACTTGAAGTCAGTCCTTTCATGGCATACACATTAATTTGGTATTCTGTGTCTGCTGAAAGATCTTTTATATTAAAAGCAGTAGTTTGTGGTCCTGCGTTCACTGAGAATTGTTTGGCATCCGCTATCATTGGAATAATGTCCACCTTATAACCAGTTATGTCACTAGGAGATGGATCCCAAGTGATTTTGATAGATCTTGATGAGATTTGTGAGGCTGCCAGATTTGAAGGAGGCTCTAAAGCTGGAAAATGAACAAAAATGCAACTATTAATATCTCCTTCTTGAGAGAAGAGATTAATGCTAAATATATCTAACCCTGTCCCCCCACTACCCCTAAATAGCCCGTGGGTAAATAAATACTAGATCAAATGATATCATTTTTCTAGTCAATCTGGTTATAGGATTTATCTAAACTGAACAAAAGTTGCAAATAAATGTAGACTGAATTATGACTATTTATTGTCCTGTACAGATGAAAGGATGTTGGAACATGATAGATGGTGAAAAAGAAGTCAGTCTCTCTATATTTACTCAGAAGTTAGCAATGTTGAGTTCAGTGCAACTTATTCCCAAGAAAACAATCCTGCCTACTTAACACATCTTCATAAGAGTTCAATTAAGCACAATGTGACTTAATTCTGAGCAGTTATGAGCAGGAACTGTAGTATATAATAATAATAATAATCTTTCACTAGTCTCTTTGTCTGCATAATTAAAAGGAACCCTCCTTGGCTGATCATTAAGTTTAACCGCTGTCCCGTGGCTTTCTAAATGAGTATAAATTTGGAAAGTGAATATATAAATCCCAGAAAGAAACACAAAACTTGCCATTTGATATTTTCAGGACTGATATTCATCCAAACTTTTTTTTTTTTTGGCAAGCTGACTGGCCTGAAGTCAATATTGGTATTGTATTCAATAGTGCCAGAAGCCAAGAGATATCAAGTGCAGCTATAATCGATGCATTGTAACTATCCCATTTCTAATATAAATAATCCATAAGTGTGATAAATCCCAGTCCCATATCTAAGCTTGAAACCTGACTGGAAGTGGTCCAGAATATCTATACGCTCCAGGATTCTCTGTAACTGTAGTGCAACCTCCTAAATTACCTTCCGTAAAAAAGGCTGGACACAGAACAAAAAATATCCAATATGGTTGGGCTCATTGATTGTTTCCTTAATGATAATGTGGTCAGAGGTCAACTGAGGAAACCAACCAACTATTGAGCATGATAAATTACATTTCAAAGCTGGTCAAGGAAAAATAAATCTGAGTTAATTTAAAACTAAAGCTAACTAAGTCGTATGATTATTCTTCTGTGTTATTCTCCTGTATTTAATTACTTTTCCCTACAATAAGTAACAAATATTATATAATTGTTATGTATTTTTGAAACTGCATGTAACCTGGACGCCTCAAGCTCTACCTTACTGCTCTTTCAAAAGTGCTTTTTAGTAGATCAAATCCGCATTGCCTCGTTAACCAGAAACATTAGTCAGAAAGAAGAAAGTTATACTTTTGCTGCCCCATTATTATAGCTATATATTTATTTAAGGATGAAGTTAATTAGTGATACTTCCAAAAAAAATACCTTCTTCTCCGCTAACCAAGTCACCCAACTGTTCATCAACTCCCGAGCACACCTGTGAAACAATTTCATTCTGAATTTCCGCAATGCCATCAAAGTTGGCCACATTAAAAACATGATTCAGTGAAGGCTGGGATGCCATTAACTTCAGCTCTTTAGCATCTGCAGCTTTGATTCCTAGAAAATGGTAGAGATAACAATACTAAACAAGTTTGTCCAATAATGCAGCACATAGTTGTTCTATTTGAGACTATCCATTCCCCATTCTGGTGGGAATTCCAAGACAAAAAATCTGGTTGACACTTCTGTCTTTTTCCTTTATTTATTTATTTGAAACATTTATTTGCTGGTCATCTCATATCCAAATATTCTGGGCGGCTCCATTACTCTTGATATAATGAAAGTTTTCTATATTCATACTTCAAACTACCTGGTATTGCTGAGATAGAATGTCCACTACTCTTATTTTCCCAGTTTGACTGTATGATCTTTTTATACTGGGAGATGAAATAATCCCTTATTGCTTTCTCAGCCCCCAGATTGCGAGATACATCATGTTCTTCTCTTTATTGTACATGGACATCCATAGCCATGCAGCAACAGGACTGTATGTACAATACATTATATTGTTCTACCATTATACTAATTAATAGCATTAATACCATCATATTCAACATTATATGTACAGAAGATAAAGAGAAGAACAAGATTGTTGAAAAATACAATTTTTGCATCTTGGGCAATCAGGTTTAAACTATTTATTCAGCAAAGCAGTGTTTTGAAGCATCCTACTTTTGTTGATATTACTGAAATCATATAAAACAAAAGAATTTGAAAAAAATAATCTCTATAAAGGATCATTTCATGGCATAGTTGGCATTCTAACTTCTAGTAGTCCTTGAATTTAAGGACGTAATGTAATTAATTAATTATAGTTTTCATGGGGGAAGTGCATTTTTATTACAAACAAAATTTAAATTTTGCTTTAAATTTCTCTCTGTGGATAAACTACAATAATCACCACCAACAATATAGGATTGAACATACCCAAAGAAAAGACTTCAACTCCAGTGCTACGAAGTTCTCTTGCAGGAATTTCTACTTCATCTTGAGATTTTCCATCCGTAATGATAATTGCCACTTTAGGATAGCCATTCCTTGCTCCAGCAGACTCCGTGAAAGCATTTCTAATCAGATAGTCAATAGCTTCTCCTAAAATTACAAAACAAATCGAATTTTTAAATCAAAACCATTAATTAACCATTAAGATGAAATTCAAAATTATGGAGTCATATAAGAGCACCCAAAAAAAATCTGATCTCTTATTATTCAGGATTTCTATGTGATCAGAGGAAAATTCGTACCTGTCATTGTGTTGCCTCCTTTATATGGTATTCTTCTTATTGCCTCAATGAGATCTCCTTTTCTGAAATGTTGATTTAAATTGAATTCAGTCCTTGTATCTGTGCTGTACTGGACTATTCCAACTCTTGTCTTATCTTCTCCAATATCAAATGCTGATACAAGAGTAACAATGAAGTCCAATATATACTTAAAGTTATTTCTACCCACGCTCCAAGAGCCATCGACAAGGAAAACTAGATCTGTAACAGCACTAATGGAACACTCTGAAACATAATGGAACAGAATTATTAATTAATCTTCACACATACACTAATGTATTCTAAATGTTTAGTTTATTTGGAGTTCATGCGAGCAATGGGTTGCTCCTGGTTCAGCCCAGTTCTAAGAACCAGTAGTGGTGGCAGTGGAAGGCTTCACCCACCCACCCGGTATGCTTCTGTGCATGTGCGGAAGCATTGCGCATAAGCAAACCAGTAGCAAAGGGTTTCAGAACCCCCCACTGATCCATGCACATGAATCAGATAGCTAGAAGATGTTTATGCATGTATTCATGCATTCTTTCAAGTCATTGTGGACCCCTGGGAACAGTTTGAACTAATCCCTGCAGTTTTCTTGGCAAAATTTTGGCAATCTGGCTAAGAAAGAGTGACTGGCCCAAGGTCACCTAGGTCAGAGGTCTCCAATCTTGGCAACTTTAAGACTTGTGGACTTAAACTCCCAGAATTCCTTTGCTTTGCTGGTTGAGGAATTCTGGGAGTTGAAGTCCACAAGTCTTAAAGTTGCCAAGGTTGGAGACATCTGACCTAGGTGAATTTGTCTATAAGGCAATACTAGAATATAAAGTCTCCCAGTTTCTCCCAGTGCCATAACTATTACATCAAACTGGCTGTAGACAGAAGATAGCTAGATAGCAATATACATATATTCCAAATTTAACCTTATGGGAAAAGTGTAATAATCCATCGAAAGTTCACTCTTACAGAAAGGAAAATTAATTTTCCCTGCTAATGGTTGCTATTTTTAGACCACCTCCCATGCTGCTCTAAGATGGTCCTGTTACTTTCACTTGATGCAAAGGACTGAATATCATTGTAACTGATGACATTGAGCAGCTACCATCATATAAAATCACAATACCAAAGTAAATATTAAAATATGTTAATGGACAAGCTTAAACTGGAAACAGAAAACAAATCCATTCAACAATAACGGCATCTCATGGGCTTTAGGGAACCCACCCACTCCATGCCCAGAATATATAATTGTCATATTTGTCTCTTATTATATGAATAGGGTAAACAAAGTACATTTGATGACTTTTTGAAATTGGAATCAGTTTCCACCCTGTTTATTGACAAAAGGGTTCCTCTGAATCAAATGTAAAATGGTTGGCATAACTCCTGAGCCAAACAGAAGTCTCACTGTTGTTCAGAGTCTGGAGATAGTTAGATCAAGGGATAAAATAAGGGGAAAGGGAAAAAATATATCTGAAAATGCCCAAAGCATGGGCAACAAAAGTTTTTATAAAATAAAAGTTTACCTCCTTGGCCATCAAAAACTGCAGAAAAAACTGTTGCTACCAACCTGCCTTCCATTGAAGACCTGTATACTGCACGAGTCAAAAACAGGGCTGTGAAAATATTTACTGACCCCTCACATCCTGGACACAAACGGTTTCAATGTCTACCCTCAAAATGACACTATAGAGCACTGCACACCAGAACAAGTAAACCAGTGGCTCCCAACCTTTTTTTGCCCATGACCCACCTAAGCATCTCTAAAATCCTGATCCCCCCCCCCCCCCCCGGTGACATATCATTCTTACTATCAAAATGTGAACTCCTACTCATGTGGAGGAAGCCTAAAAGGCCATTAACTTGGTTCCAATTGCCCCTTTAAAAAATCAACCCCTCCCCCCGTGGGGTGTAGGCCCCACATTGGGAATCACGTAACTAAACACAAGAACAGTTTTTTTCCCAAACACCATCACTCTGCTAAACAAATAATTCCCTCATTTACTAAATCTGCACTACTCTTAATCTTCCTATTATTCCCATCACCCATCTCCTCCCACCAATGACTGTAACTTTGTTGCTTGTATCCTTACAATTTATATTGACTAGTTCCTAATATTATTTTGTTGCTTATTTGTACCCAGACTATCGTTAAGTGTTGTACCTTATGATTTTTGACAAACTTATATTTTCTTTTATGTACACTGAGAGCATGTGCACCAAGACAAATTCCTTGTGTATCCAATCACACTTGGCCAATAAAAGTCTATTCTATTCTATTCTATAACAGGCAATAAAAATGCATTGTGAAGAGCAAAAACACATTTGTGTAATGCTAAGCTGTCTAGTTATGCTGGTTTAGAAATAGATGTCTACTTTTGCCATACCAGAAGCAGCAACATTACAAAATTACTTACTTTGCAAATTAGTTTCTTCAACTTTCTTTATTCCTGTTGTTACAAAGCCACCTGTTTGAACTAGAACAGAATAGACAGCTTAATAAAAAAATAAAAGAAAATCTTAGTATCAAAAGGTTGCTTTTCATTTGTCTACTTTTTAGGGATCTCTAAAATGATAATGGAAGAACAAAATGTTGAATGAAGCTGCAAATTATATACACATAGTACTACTACTACTGCAGAACTCTGGTGGCACAGTGATTAGAATACTGCATTACAGACAAATTCTTCCCACAGTCTGGAGTTGAATCCTGACCAGCTCAAGATTGACTTAGCCTTCCATCCTTCCCAGTTCAATGCAATGAGGGCCCAGATTGTTGGGGGAAATATGCAAATAATGCTGCTACACCCAGAGGGTGCTGCAAAGTGCAAAGGTCCTATTGGCATGTAAGTCTTAACACTATTGCTACTGCTACAAATATCACATCAATTTTTTGAAATCCATATTCAGCATATTTATTTGCTAATTAAAACAAATTGAGTCCAACCTTAAAAAGCAGAAGTCAAATGTCTACAGATATTACATACATAAATTGCTCAGTGTCATCTCATATCTCAAGCTCAATGCCATATAAATTTGACAAATAATAAATTAATATATAGTAAATATATCTTTGTAGCAGTATTGAAACTATATTCCAAGCAACATCTAGGTCAATTTTGCAAACTTACTTGTAAGTTGTCCAGTGACAGGTAAACTTTCATCTACAGTATCATATGAATTTATTGTTACAACATATTCAGTATCAGGTATAAGGTCTGTTAACAAAGTTTCGGTAGCCGTATGTGCTAATGTAAATTCTCTACTTGAATCATCTGCAATTAAACATAAAGAACAATTTCATAATCAGAACTTCTAAATCACAAAATAACAATTTATTCAAAAATTATATATCAAGAACAAATGTTAAAAGCTCCCAGACATTTGATTTCCTGAAAGAGCTAACAAAATTTCATTCAAGGGACATATGCTTTGAGCATCATCATACACGAAAAGAATGAACATATTCTAATGTTAGCAAGCAGCCATTCAAATAAAAGTTCTTATCACACTTCTTAAGGCAAGGAAACTAGGAAACTACGAAATCTTTAAGGTTTTGAAATATCTTTTTTTATTATTCATGGCTTTAATAACCATGAACAGGAGAACAAAAAAAATATTAGCAAAAATAATTTAAATACAAGAGTATTGATCAAACATATTTGGTCCCTGAATTCAACTGCCATTATACACAGTATGATCTGATTCATATATTTGCATTATTATTATTATTATTATTATTATTATTATTATTATTATTTATTAGATTTGTATGCCGCCCCTCTCCGTAGACTCCATAGACTCAGAGAGACTCATGTGATTCATACTGAATAAACCAGAATTATATGGGTTCACAGAATACATTGGAAAGCATAGTTTACAAAATGCAATGAATGGACTCACACAATTCATTTCACCAAAGTCAAGCAAATTAGACCATAGTGATGTATAAAACCAGCAGTTCATCCCCTAAATTCATTCTTGGTATTAATCACTTAGACATGTGTAAATAGAAGCAAGGGACTTGTTAACCTACAAGAAAAATAAGATCATCTAAACCAGGGGTCTCCAACCTTGGCAACTTGTGGACTTCAACTCCCAAAATTCCTCAGCCATCTTTGTGGGGCCAGGAATTTGGGGAGTTGAAGTACACAAGTCTTAAAGTTGCCGAGGTTGGAGACCCCTGATGTAAACTGTCCAAGAGAGGAAATAGTAGGGGGTAGATGAGATTGACAAAAAAGGGAAAACTGCCTCCCAAAATGCAGCCCAGGTTATTATAACCCATAGCAAGGGATTTATCCATACACTACTGTGTGTTACAGATACTGTAGTACAGTGATGGAGAACCATTTTTGGCTTGGGTGCCAATAGGGTGTGCACACGCACAATAGCATGCACATGTGTGACCAGACCCTCCCCTTTGCATGCGCACAACCCCTGCGCTCCCTCTCTGCACATTCGCATAGACCTCACTCAAGCCTGCAGGCTTCTGGTAGGTCTGTTGGGCTGTTTTCTGCTCTCCCCAGGGTTCAGGCCTCCTGAAGCCTGGGGAGGGCAAAAAATGGCCGAAAAGAAGGCCGAAAATCAGATGGCCAGCGCACGCATAAGCACTGGAGCTGACATATGACAACACCTCGTGTGTCTTCAGATATGGCTCTGAGTGCCACCTGTGGCCCGCATACCATAGGTTCACCATCACTGCTGTAGTATAATAGCTATAGTGTTTAAACTGAGGTGATTCCGATTCAAGTCTCAACTTGACCACAAAACTCACTGGATTTTGTCATTCAAATACAGTGAAGGAAGGTCCCCATTGAAGCTGCTTTAGCAATCAAAGATAAGGCAATATAAAAATGTAATAAATATCTGCAGATATTTTATTTTTCATTTATTGCAGGTACACATGATAAACCAAGTATTGTTCCTTTCACACTTGCATGAAAATATCTCATACAAATGTGACATTACAAGTTTTTTCATGTTTCTGAAATTTTAGCTTGCTGGGTTTATTGGCTTCTTCCTAACCAATTAAGGCTATAATCCCATTTGTGCCTACTATAGCATCAAAATCACAAAACACAGGTCACCTTTCTGCTATCTAGACCTGAATAAAATTGTAATGTAATTTTCAGTACAATTTTCAACAAATTAAAGATGTTCCTTTTAAATTTCTTGTGCTGTATTTAGACATTCTCTAGGTTCAAAATCAACCAGGAAGAAAGAGACACTTTCACAAAAGCAAATTAATTCAGAGTTCAAGAAAAAAAAATGCTAAAAAAGAACATTAAATCTTACCAGCTGCAGCCTTCAATGTTATCCTGTAACCTTCTATTGCATCAGATGGACTTGCCCATGACATTTGAACAGTATTTTCGTCTATAATTTTAAATTTCAAGTCTGAAGGTGGATCAACTGCAAAAGATTTATATCAGGCAAAGTGTGTTTAAACATTGAAGAAATTAATTTCATGACAATTTTACAATATGTTAAGCAAAGCTTGCTAAGATATGTCTTTGCATAAATTTGTTTCCAACACATATAGAGGTATGCTGTTGGCAAAAGGAAGGTTGCAAGCCGATGAACATGACAAAACGTATCAAAGAAAATATGCATTACAGAGGACAGGAACAGAACATTTGTTTCTTGAATTGCCAAGTCATTCAAGAATGGCCAGCAGAGTCAAGCACAATAGAAAACACATTTCAATACATGTACAATGAGTTCACAGATAATAATCACATATGCAAACGTTTTCACAAAACAATTAAAAGAACATCTTAACATGCTGGATGCAATTCGTAAGAGCATGCCAAATCACAACCTGCTTATAACACCGTGAGATCATTGGACAAGAACATAAAATCCCTTTCAGCAGATCATCAAAGAATATATAATTCTTTGACATTCATCTCTGCATATTTGTACTTCGCTGAATCTTTATGGCTAGTATGCAGAGATCTGTGTATTGTGGGAAATGTGGTAAAATTGAAGAGGTTCTTTGTTCAATTTACATCGTACTCAAATATAATCCCTTATTTCCAAAAAGCCACCAAAGTAGCTTATCTTGTATATGCTGCTGGAATGTAAAATGGGAAATAAGATGTTACTACAAAACCTATTCGATATTTTCTGTCACCGTTGAATGTATTGATATACAAAACTAAAATTTCTGACTGTTTACACCACTCTATTAGACCAATCCTGAGGTGTAAACTATCCTTAGCATTTTTTTTAATGCTCTGTGTGTAGCAGGTGTTCCCATACTAAGAAATGGCATTTTAAAATAAAATGCCAGTATGGTATTTCACACAACAATTGTTAATTATGGAAAGACAACATCGAGATATATGTACAGACATTTATTTACAGGATGTAGAGAGGAAAACGAGGAAAAAGGCATCAGTGATCCAGACAAATGATTATGTATCAATCTGCGGGAACCAGCAAGAAAATGAACTGAACGCAGTAGAGAAAGAAATAGTTTACAAATGCTATCTAGCAGCATCATGCATTTGTGTTTCTATCTATCTATAGATAGATATGTAGGTATATGATTTATGGTGTCCGTCTTATCTATAGATAGATATACAAAAGTCAATTTTATTATTTTAATTTTCTGTAGCTTCCATAGTGGGCAAAAGCCTCCATGTACAAGGATCATTGCCAAAGACATTACATAATAATATTTTATAATGATATTCTCATGTTAAATCAGTCATGCAAAGTCATGCGGTTTTCTACTGATTCACTGTCAGTGCATGGTATGCGTACTACAAAAAGGTAAGTTTTAATTACTGTACATAAGGTTTAATAAAGGCCTATGAGATTCAGTCATACTTTTCTGGACACTTCGGATTGATTGGCAAACACCAATCAATATTGATATATTGATTATAGCATACCTAGGTATATAAGGAGTTTATTGAAAGATGTCCGCTTCTGCAAAATTAAAAATATTTTTTTAAAAACTATTTAATTATTTAGAAATCAATAAATGAATGTTAAATATTGCTAAAGGAATAATCATATTAATATAGCTCTGCCGATTGTAAGGGTACGGTGCTTTGCAAGTGATTAACTCTTTAAAAACTAAATAGGTGGGTTGGCCATTTCAAGATTTTTAAAATACTATCTTCTTATTCATGAATTGCCATTTCCAATGAGATAGGAGTACATGGCTTGGCATTGATGCTATCACAAGTAATAGTAGTACAAGAATAAATGTTATTTTTTTTTTCTATTGTCCATACACAGGCAGTGAGATTAGAATATTAATGTGCATGCACAATTGATTCTTCATTCAATTTATGGCACTCATACTAATGCCACACACAAAAAATAAATTAGGTAGTATTTAACTCATGCAACACGTGTTAATAATAACATTAACATTTTAAAGAATACCATTATAAAATATTCTTTCCAAACCAAAGGCTCAGGACAAATTTAATGCAAAGGCAGAGACAAATTACCTGAGCATGCTTTTTCTTTTTTTTAAAAAAAATGAGTACATGGGAAAAAAAGTAGCACCACCAACCTTGAAGGAAATTTGACCTGAAGCAGCAGAGGCCTTAGGCTGTAACTGCTGAAGGACAGCAGCAGCCTATCTTGATGTGATCCAATGACCGGATTCCAGATAAACTGAAAAGGCCAACTGTGGGGAAAAGTCTTCAACATTTTTTTAAAAATCTGTAACCTGATTTATAAAAAAACTCAAATGTCCCACTTAGCTTTTCATCATGAACGTCAAGATTATCTGGTTATCTGCTATAAAGAAAACGGCGCAACTTTTCCATAGAAGTTCATAAGAAATGTATTTCAGTTTCCTAAATATGAAAGCACCCACTTCCATAATTCTATCATGCCAAGTTCAAAATAAATGGAAGTCCAATCACTGAATCAAGGGTGGTTTACATCTAAGCTAAGCATACAGAAGAGTGAAACTTTTTCTGCTGGACTTAGTCTTTTTCTGACTTCATTCCCATTAAATGCCTATTGTTTCCCTGTAACAGCTGTAGAATGTAAAACCTACATCCAAAGAATCATGCATCTTATGTGGTTATCCAAGATTATTTTGGGGGTTTTCCTTCCAAAGCAAATTTGTTTATCCACTGCACAAACTGCTTTATAAACTAGATGTTTAAAATTGAATCATATACTGTATAACCATATATAAAATTGAATCAACCAAAACAAAAGACATAATAGCTATTATATAACCTCTTCAGGGAATTGTTTTATCAGAACTAAAAATAAAATAGATTCAATTTTTATTTTAGATTTATAAACTAGATTCAGTAGATTCAATTTTAAACATCTAGCTGTTTATAAAGCAAGTTTCTCTGACAAGCATGGATACTTTTTATGTAGAAAGATAAAAGTTGTGTAAATCCCACTTAGCATGCACAAGTCTTTGGTTATGCATAAATAAATTCTTTGGATATTAGGCTGTCTCACAATCACAAAAACGTGATGATTGAGCTGTGGTGGTGCAGTGGTTAGAGTGGAGTACTGCAGGCTACTTCTGCTGACTGCCAGCTGCCTGCAATTTGGTACTTCAAATCTCACCAGGCTCAAGGTTGACTCAGTTTCCCATCCTTCAGAGGTGAGTAAAATGAGGATCCAGATTGTTGTGGGCAATATGCTGACTATGTAAACCAGTTAGGCAGGGCTGTAAAGTATAAGTGCTATTGCTAAGTGCTATTTTGCTAAACTGCTATTGCTATTGTATTCAAGTGCTATTGCTAAGTGCTATTAAAGAAAGCTGGTTTCAGAATTGTGTAAGAAAACAAGACCTGCTCAATAAAAGGTAGTACAATAAGTTTCCATTTTGATTATATTGTTCCCAGTGACATGAAAAATTCCTGTGTCTGGAACATTCTACCATCAATGGTGGACATGTTCCAAAGCTAAAATGTATTGGAATATGATTGCAAAATGGTTCAAAGAAATCACGAATAATGAGATTAAGAAAGTTCCAGAATTATTTTTATTAGGCATATTTCCTAAAAATTACAGAAAAGAAATTCAGTATTTGACCACACACATCTTGACTGTGGCAAGAATAACCTATGCACAGCAGTGGAAATGTGAAGAAATTCCTAAAGAAGATGTAATTTAAAAACTTACCGAATGTGCAGAAATGGGCATGATGACAAGAAGGTTAAAAGGACAAGAATCAGAGTACTACAAAGTATGGGATAAAGTTTATGACTGGCTAGGGGGTAAAAAAAAGAGTATCTAACAAAAAATTTAACAATATAATTTTATGGATAAGTAATAAATGTGTACATAGTAAATATTATTAGAATTTTAAATATAAAGAGTCATAACAAATCTAAATAACAAATATAGATAATGTATATCATAGATGTTATTGAAAGGTTGTAAATAATTAGGTATCTGTAAATATATTTAACTCTGAAAACCAACTTCTGATGAGAAGGGGGGGTTTATGTAACTCCTATATATGTTTTGTTTGTAATTTGTACTGTCTTATCATTTAAAAAGTTAAAAGGGAAAAAAAAGGAAAAAGAAAGAAAAATTCCTATGTGTCTATCTGTTTACCAGGTATTCATCTGGCTAGTATCCTTAGTCTGGTCAGCTTCAGCACATTATTTTATCCCCTGGTTAGGGCTTTAAAAAAGGTATTAGGAGAGAGTAACAATGAAAGAGCTTGCAATTGTTAGCACATGGTTAGGGCTGGAAAGAAACATTAGGAGCAAGTAGAGCAATGAAAAAAAACCTGCAAAGACTTAGGACTTGGAAAACATTATTCCCAAAGACTAACAATGAAAGAACCTGAAAGGTAAGAGCTGGGAAGATTGTAGCACCTAGTTAGGGCTGGGGGGGAAGCTCCAAAATAAACTACATTCAGAGTATAAGATGCATCTAAATTTTCAGCCACTTTTAGGGAGGAAAACGGTGCGTCTTATATTCCGAAAAATACGGTATATAACCTGTTCAGGAAATTGTTTTATCAGAAGTAAAAAGAAAAGATTCAATTTTTAGATTGCCTTTCTGCAATTGTTTTGATAAATAATCACAGTTGAATAAGAAGTTAACAGATTTAACATTTAATTCAACAGTAGTTAATAGCTGCTGATTCAGTAGTCTGCATGAAGTAGACAGAGAGGTTCAAAAATAATACAACAGGAGCGTAGATTCAAATTACAAATTTTACTCCCATGACAGATATGGGACTATGCTTGTTGTATATATTTTATGCTAATCCTGATATTACTTAGTATTTTATTATATATAGTATTGTAACATTTGAGCAGATTTCATAATATATTTTATTGTTTTCATTAAGTATTTCTCATGGAAATTAAAAATAAATGGAATGTGTCACACCAGCAGGATATGTAGACTGGATATATTCATATCCATTGCTGATTTCTAACTTACTTCTCAGTGTATTTAAATTTGAAGTTTGAGCTATTGTAATGGAAGTAAATATTAATTGGAGAAAAAGTAGCCCTAAATATCATGACTCAGGGCCACTCCTGAAAACTGTCTCTTATTTAAAGAATTTTATATAAAAAATAAAAAATAGAGGGGTGGAAAAAAATGACTACCATTTATAAAGGAGTTTCAGGCAATATGAAAATCAATGGGACATAAAACACATGCTTAGATGTGGATTTCTTGTCATTGTTTCTGCCTATTGAACTATTCAAAGAAAAGAACCAAAATCATCTTACTATACTAAGAATCAAAGTCCTGCAGTCATAAATGACAAAAATTAAAATCAAATTATAAATCTGGAGATTATAAGTAATGTGTTATAAGATAGCAAACAGCCAATAAGGAAAGATGTGTGGTTTGTAATATTGGTTTTTTTTGGAAAGTTACCAGATTTTCTTTTCCACTACTTGGGATGAAGGCAGACAAAACAAGAGATATGGCAGTGGCACCAAGAGTATGATATATTATAACTAAATATTTTACAAATGAAATATGAGAAATGAGAACGGAGCAGCAGTAATTCAAGAGAGAACAATTTGGAACATGATTTAATATGTAGAAAAATGCAAAATGAAAATATCCACTTTAAAACATCCACAGAGATGTAGAATTATAGTGTGGTAAACTTTAACTTGTAAAATTAAGAATTTCTTTACTAAATTCTTAAAAAACTATTTTTTTTAAGTTAATAATGCTAAATACAATACATGCTCTATTGGTTTGACCGCATGTAGGCATGTTGAGTGAAGGATCAATTTTATTTCTAACATTCTTTTTAGCTCAATCCTAACCAAAGAAAAAAGAATAGTAATTAAAATTAAGTCTCCTCTAAGTTGAACTCAACGTTTGTGACTTCCTATGTAGAAATGAATAATTGGAACTTGCTAAATGTTCTCACTGAGTTGAATAGGTTAACTATAGGATTCAAACTGTCCATGAAAATGTAACTGAGGTCACGGAAGAAAATAATCAGTCACCCTGTTCAATGAAACCTTAAAAATAGACTTGGAAATCATTATTGACCATGACTATTATCTACATTTTCTCTTCCTTCGGTGTTAGGATGGCCAAGAGGTTCCCTATATAACTCCTTTGCAGAACCCAAAGCTGGATCAGGATCAATGAGATATAACATCATTTCATATTATACAGGTGGCTCTTTTAAAATACTTTAGAAATAATAGCTTATTCAGTTTAATAATTTAATCTGAGGGCATTTGGGGGGTGGGAATTGAAAAGGAAAAGACATTTACAAGGCATACATTGGCACCTCGACATACGAGTTTAATTCGTTCCAGACACGAGCTCGTAAGTCGATCAACTCACATCTCAAACGAATGCCTTTAGACTTTGTTTTTCGCGCCGAGATAACTGGAAGCAAGGAGATTCTTGCACCACGTAGCGGAAGCTTGGCTCGTATCCCGAATTTGAGCTCGAGTGTCGAACAGAAATTTCGCTCGCGTCGCGGCTCGTAACTTGGAATACTCGCATGTGGAGCAGCTCGTATCTAGAGGTACCACTGTATTTCCCTCACCGTTTCAATTTTAAATGCCTCATTGAAAAGAGTTGCAAGCAAAAGAAATTGCTCTGCAGTGTTTCAGAATTTCCATTTTAATCTGTACCAGTGTCTATAGTGGGGTATTTTTAGGGATTCCAGGATTATTTTTGGTTTTTCTAAAACATATAATAAAAACAGAAGCTAGCAAAAAATTGGAAATGATTGATGACATCAAGTGTGTCTGCATATAAAGAAAAATGCAACTCCTGTCAGTTTCTGTAGGCAGCAATTTGAGAAATGTGGCGACAAGTAAAAATCAACAAGTTTGTCCCTCATTTAAGAGGATATGTAGCTAGGAATTATGGCATGGGTTCCTTTTACAGAACTATCATATTCACTCTGTGGGAGGTACAGACATGTTCATTTTGTGCTCCTGCCTGAAGATGAAGGGCAACAGGATGGGCTAATCTACATGTGCTAATTTACATAATTATTTTCATTGAGTCATTTGCCCCTGTGATTGCTGCAGATGTTCCTGCAGCTTAGAGGTAAAGTATCTGTTATCACAGAAACACAAACAAGATATTTAAAATACTAGGCTACAGAGGAACAGTGAATGAGGGTATTGATCATTTGTGATAAACAAATGGAAACACTGTCTTGCAGTGCCTCTTAACCAAAGGGCTAAATTCTGGAGACTTTTTTAATGTATTAGTAAAGACATTTCGAAGTAGCTAGGGTTTTGAAACATTTTTAATGCTACTGCTTCATCCTTAAACATATGGAATAATGTATAAAGCACTGTTAAGAAATCTAATACTTATATATTAGATTCACAAATCCACTGCTTCAAAAAGAGCGTATCACCTTGCAATTAAAAAAAATGAATGTAAAAGGGCAAAAAGGTGAGAAATTGAAATAGCAAATTCTCAAAGAAAATAATGGGAACAATGCAGCAAACAGGGCTAGATGTAAGAGCTGATTTCCAAAAGAGACATTGAAGAGAAGGACTAACAATAGAAGAACAAATACTGGCTAAAAATACTTGTGTATTATTCTATAGAACTGTGAGCTAATTGCTGCCTTCCTACAGATAAAACAGCAAGAGTACATTTGTTCCTTCCTACATATTGTTAATTAGGTGCAGTATTTCTCCAATATAAGAATACTTATGGCACACAAGCCAAATCAAGGGCTCCAGGGGTGGTATTTACTTACCTTCTCTACCGGTTCACAAATGTGAGCGCACGTACCAGGCCCACACATTCATTCATTCATTTTGTCAAGTACATATTGGTAGTATACAAAGATATAACAATGTTTATATACATGATACTAGTAAGAGAGAAACATTAGGACAGGGGATGGAAAGCACCCTGGTGCACTTATGCACGCCCCTTACTGACCTCTTAGGAATCAGTGGAGGTCAAAAGTGGATATTCTAAGGCAGTGATGGCGAACCTTTTTTCCTTCAGGTGCCAAAAGAGCATGTGCATGCGCTATCACGCATGCACAAGTGCCCACACCCAAAATTCAATGCCTGGGGAGGGCAAAAACAGGTTCCCCCATCCCACAGGAGGAGGCCAGAAACTGCCTGTTTCCCAACTCCTGGTGGACCCAGTAGGCTCCTGTTTTGCCCTCTACAGGCTCCAGCCAGGGGAGGATAAAAATGCCCTTCCCCATCTCCCTGGAGGCCCCATGGAAGCCAAAAGCACCCTGGCCGGCACACACATGCACGTTGGAGCTGAGCTAGGGCAACAGCTCATGTGCCAGCAGATATGGCTCCGTGTGCCACCTGTGGCACTTGTGCCATAGGTTCGCCATGACTGGTTAAGAGTAAAGTTCTGGGGGTTAGATGATGATACTACATGATCAGTCTCCCACGCATGCGCTTTACTCGCACACGCTCCTTTTATGCACATGCCTAGACTCAAAAATGTGGCTAAAGAGGGTGATATTACATCTAGGTGGGTAGGTAGGCCCACCTGCAGTCGGCACTACTGGTTCGCCTGAACCAGTCCGAAATAGGAGAATACCACCTCTGAAGAGCTGCATCCAAATCACCAGATTATCTCTTTTCCTGTACAAAAAGATCAGAGCAGTGCAATGACAAATTTGGCAATCCAACATATTCAAGGAAGAATGAGATAATTGGGGTGGAAATAGACGGAAATAGCAGAATGTCCTTGTTTTGCCACTACTTCTCCAACTAGGAATGATTTTGCAGGGTTTGTGTTTAAATAGTAAAGTGATAGGAAAGAGACATTGCATTTGAAGTAGATTGTGAAGTAAGTATATTGCAAGAAGGTATATTGAATTTGTGTGAGTGTGTGTGAGTGAGTGTGTGTGTGTGTGTGTGAGAGAGAGAGAGAGACTTAAAAATCTATTGCATAAAGTTTCCAAATAGTTAATCTAATATGCTGAATGAGACTCCGTCTGTGTGGGAGCCCAGGCAGTAAAGTCTTGAGTGTCCCAAGGGACCTTGGTCTTGCTCCAAAAACAGGAGCCAGGATTGCTCATTCCCTGCTCTGTCCCAAATGAACTGACTCACCGAGAAGAGGACTTTCCTCCCCCTTTCATTCCAAACAAAACACACAGGCAGCCAGATTTTGTTGGAGTGCTTTATTTTATAAACGCTTCAAAATAATACTTAAAAAAAAAAAAGCAGACACATGTATCTTGTGTATATATTTGCAGTACAAAGCAGAGCAATTAAGCATTGAGAGGGTGTGGACAAGTGCTTCGGGGCTTCTCCTGCTACTAAGGAGTAGTTTCAAGTTGGCACAGGAATCCTCCTTTTCCCTGTAATCACTCTTCAAAAGAAAGATGGAGAGAAAAGGAACAACAGTGGAGGGCCAAGATCATAACGGCGATCTAGTGTGGACAGCACACCAGAAAGACAACAAAACAAAGAGAAGAGAAGAGCAACTTTGGTGGAGTTGCTCTATAGATATAAACAAACTACAGAAAGAAAGAGAACAAAGAGAGAGAGAGAGAAGAGGAGGAGGATATGAAACAAGAGTCACCCTCAGAGGGTGACTGTTGCCACTGTTTAATTCTGCACCATCACTTTCACAGAATAAAGGACAGAGTTATTTACCTTGAGCCTCAATTGCGCAAAGGAGGAGACCTGCACATAGGACTGCTACAGCTGTTGCACGGAGCCTTATCTTCATGGCTGCTGTTGTGTATCACAACCACATGAATAATTCTAAAAAAAAAAGGCAAAAGAAAAAATAGAGACTTAATACAGTGGGGAGGGGAGTTTAAGCAGACGGAGTGGAGAAGAAAGGAAATCAAATAGTGAGGAGGGAAGGAAAGTTCAAGATCAGCTTTCAACCCATTTTTGCACTTCGGGTCTCTCAGAATAGAAAAGAACATTTTACATCACTTTCTTCACCATAGTCAATTTTCCCATCCAGAAAAATACCCTTCTTTTCCCCTTACATTTCCTGTTGTTCCAGATCTATGAATAAATTGACAAATATATAGGTACACAAACAGTTCTTACTTACCAACCATCCATTCAGCAACTGTTCAAAGTTACAACTGTGATGAAAAAGATCAACCAGACAACATCCCTGCAATCACATGATTTGGGTGTTTGGCAACCGATGCACCATCTATCTACCTACCTACCTGCCTACCTACCTGCCTATCTACCTACCTACCTGCCTACCTAGCTAGCCATCCATCCATCCACTCACCCACCCATCTATATTTTTCGATTGCCCATCTCCCTCTGCCATTTATGATAGTCTCAGCTTCCCACAGTCATATGATCAGGATTTGTGATCTTCACAGCTAACTTCCTACAAACAAAATCAGTGAGGAAACCATCAGGAAGTCATAAGTCGTGATGATGTGACATGTTACTTAGAAATCATGGATGATTTGGAGGATTTCCTCTCCAAACAAAAAGAGAACTTTGGATTGTCCACAAGCACCGCAGACAGTTGTTCCTCATGAGGAGACCAAAAGATAGTGGTATCCAGCCTCTAAAATGACATTGGATTTACATATTTCCTTTTCTAGTCACTTTCATAAATTGCTTGTTAGCTGGTTTTTAGCTACCAGGAACCTTTGATTCAAGAATGTAAATTCTGGGTGAGCAGGTTTTCTTTCAGCAACAGAAGTTTTAAATATGAGTTAAATGATTTGAAAACACTTTTTTTGGAAAAAAAAAGTAAAAAGGTGATCTACAATTTTCATTTTAAGAAGTTCCAAACGGACTATGGATAGATTTGAAATAAAATTTGATAATTAGTTATGATAAGAATCATTCCTATTTGAAAATGCTTTCTTTTTTATTTTTATTTTTAAAATGATAGGATGTGATTTGGAAGGTTAAGAGAAAACTAGAAGGAGTTAAAGATTACAATTAAAGGAAAAGAACATGTAACTTTATAACTAGTAGATTTGATTTACTAAATACAAAATGGAGCAACTTTGGATGATAATTTTTAACAATGGACTGAAAAGTTAATTTTAAGATTATTTGCCTTTAATGGACAGATTCTGTTTCAAAAAATATAACAGAAGAGAATCAAGGATTACTGGATAGAATCTGAGAGGAAACTGAAAATGGGTTCTAAAACGAAAAGATTACACCCCTGATAAAGAAAGCATAAACCAACGGATATCTTAATAATTAGAAGGGATATACAACAACCCAAGACAATGACTTAGATCAGTGATGGCGAAACTATGGCATGGATGGCACAGGTGGCATGCGGAGCCATATCTGTTGGCACATGAGCAGTTGACCTAGCTCAGTTCCAACGTGCACGTGAGTTGCTGGCCAGTTGATTGCCTGGCTCACACAGGGAGTCTACGGAGAGATGACGAAGGGCGTTTTTACCCTCCCCCAACTCCAGGAAAGCCTTTGGAGACTGGGGAGAGTGAAACACGAGCCTACTTGGCCTCCAGAAATTGGGAAACAGGCTGTTCCCAGCCTCCAGAGGGCCTCCAGGGGGTGGGAAAAGCTGTTTTTGCTCTCTCCAAGCATTGAATTGTGTGTGAGCACTCGCACATGTGCAATAGCACGCGCCTGCGCTCTTATGGCACCCAAGGAAAAAAGGTTTGCCATCATTGACCTAGATAATCTTCTTATACTGGATTTATAAAAGGGGTGTGGTTAAATTTTTATGAAGAAAATATGAATGAAGGGATGAAGAAAATTTAAAAAAAATCAAGTTCTAGAACATTATTTATTAATTAAATATTTGTTTGAATTAAATGTTTGTTAGAATATTTTGGACATGTGATGCGACACCCAGAAAAATACAGCATCCTTTACTTAATCCTCCAGGAAAAGATTGAAGGAAAATGAGGTCCAGGCTGAAGAAGAACATCATGGCTTAAAAACTAAGGAACTGGTTGAACAAAACTCAGCAGAATTTTTTCATACACATAGGAAAAATTGCCAGGATTGTCAAGATTATTGCCAATGTCCAATGATGGATATGGCACAACAAGAAGAACATCGTTTAAATGGACTAAAGATCAAGATTACTAAAAAAACCTAAAGGAATGTAAAGTTGGTTTATTTGATCAAGATAAAATAGATAAATTGTTATCTCTGTTAATGGAATTTTGCTGACATCAATGATGATGCTTGAAGAATTATAGATAAGAGATAGGATATGGAAAGAAAAGATCATTTGTTTTATTTTAAGAGAAAATTATATGTACAGTGATCCCCCGCTCGTTGCGAGGGTTCCGTTCCAGGAGCCCCCGCAACGAGCGGGTTTTCGCGAAGTAGCGATGCGGAAGTAAAAACACCGTCTGCGCATGTGCAGACGGTGTTTTTACTCCCACAGCGCTAGCGAGGAGCCGAAGATCGGGGGCGGGGCGGCTGTTTGCCGCCGGCATGGAGGGCTTCCTAGCAGCCCCCCAAACCCGGGTTGGGGGTCCGGGGGCGCTGGCTCTCGGCGCTTTTGAGCTGAGTCCGGAAGCGAATTCGCTTCCGGACTCAGCTCAAAAGCACCGATAGCAAGCGGCAAGGAACGGCTTGTCTCGGCGCTTTCGAGCTGTCAGCTCGAAAGCGCCGAGAGAAGCCGTTCCTTGCCGCTTGGTATCGCCGGTTTTGAGCTGAATCCGGAAGCGAATTCGCTTCCGGATTCAGCTCAAAACCGCCGATAGCAAGCGGCAAGGAACGGCTTGTCTCGGCGCTTTCGAGCTGTCAGCTCGAAAGCGCCGAGAGAAGCCGTTCCTTGCCGCTTGGTATCGCCGGTTTTGAGCTGAATCCGGAAGCGAATTCGCTTCCGGATTCAGCTCAAAACCGCCGATAGCAAGCGGCAAGGAACGGCTTGTCTCGGCGCTTTCGAGCTGTCAGCTCGAAAGCGCCGAGAGAAGCCGTTCCTTGCCGCTTGCTATCGGCGGTTTTGAGCTGAGTCCGGAAGCGAATTCGCTCCCGGACTCAGCTCAAAAGCGGCGAGAATGAACGGCGTGGGCGGGCGAAGGGCGGGCGGCAGCGAGGAGTTTGCGTGGGCGGTGGGGAAACTCCTCGCTGACGCCAGCAAGAGGGGGAAGACCCAGGGAAGCCGCTGCCATCTACGCATGCGTGCCCGGCACGCATGCGTAGATGGTATTTTTGACTTCCGGGTTGAAAAATAGCGAAGTACCCTGTTCGCAATGGTTGGGGACGCAATAAACGGGGGATCACTGTATTGTTTATACCTAGGATAAAGGGAGAAGTCATTTCTTCATATATTTCTATTTTTTACTATATATAGTATTTATTTTTATTTTCTGCACCTATTTTTTTCTTTTCATCCTTTTATCTATTTAGTTTGTAATAGTATTTTTAACACCATGACTGTTAAGTTTCCATGAAAATTACTAATAAACCAACTGCTGTTAGTAAATGAAAAATACCTTTGCTACTATGAGGTATATGGAGTAAGATAATGGCAGCAAAGCAATGTAGTTATAGGAGCCTTTTACATTAATGCATAATTCATATTAAATTGTGTGAATTATGATAGCATAATTCACCATACAGTGGTACCTCTACTTAAGAACTTAATTCGTTCCGTGACCAGGCTCTTAAGTAGAAACGTTCTTAAGTAGAAGCAATTTTTCCCATAGGAATCAAGGTAAAATCAAATAATGCGTGCGAACCCATTAGGAAAGAAATAAAAGCTCGGAATTTGGGTGGGAGGAGGAGGAAGAAGAAGAGGAGGAGAGTCGCTGCCGAAGAAAGGTGAGGTGAGGGGAATAAAAAAAAATCCAAAACTTTATGGCTAAAAAAAAAAAGAGGGACTCTGAGGTGGCGAGGAGGAGCATGCGCCTCCAATACACCCAGCGCGAGGCTGCCTCCCATACACTGCCTCCCATACACTGGCTGCTGCTGCTGCTGCTGCTGCTACCTGCTGCCTGTTCCTTCCCATGCTGAAGGGCTCCCCTCTCCTCTCGCTCGCTTTGTAGCTAGCGCCTTTCCTTCACAGTGGTGACTCCTCGGCTGCCCAGAGCAAAGGGAGCGTTTCTTTTCTCTGGGCGCTGGCAGAGGTTTATTCCCTGTCCAAGTGGCCAGAAAAAGGAAAATGCTTCGTTCGCTCTGGACTGCCAAGCCTCCTTAAGTGTCACCGAAAGGCTCCACTGGCAGCCCAGATGGCCCGGATTAAAGGGGGAATGGCAGGAAACGGGCCAGGCCTTCATGCCACTCTCAAATTTCCTGTGAAATTTTTCCCAACTCGGGTTCTTAAGTAGAAAATGGTTCTTAAGTAGAGGCAAACAAATCTTGAGCACCTGGTTCTTATCTAGAAAAGTTCGGAAGTAGAGGCATTCTTAAGTAGAGGTACCACTGTATATTTCTTTTAAATATCATCATATGCTACACCAGTTAATGAAGAGGGGGGAATCAATCCACAGCTGCCTATCTTAAATGCTGTTCCAAGATGCCTTGCATAACTAGCTTCCGTTTGTGGTCGATTATACAATAAATAGCCTCACCCTTTAAAATTGCCTAGCAAATCTCCTATCTTCTCCTAAGAGCACTGAGTTAATATGCACAACATTCTGAAATTGCAGTAAATGGGCAGATTCCCCATCCTCTTCACAAAGAGACATCCTATTCTTTTTCCAAGCGTGAAAAGAACCTCTACCCACTAACTGTAATCCTGGAGAATCCTCAAATCTATACTATTCTATGTATTTCAATAAATACATAGAATACTAAAAATAAGAACAGGCAATTGCATATTTCCCTGGAACAGGTAGTCCTTGACTTACAAATGTAATTCAGTCCAAAATTGGTCACACAAATCATGCCAATCATTAAGCAGAACATCACATGATGTTTGACCCAGTTTTTGCAATAGTTGCAAAGCAACCACTGTGGTCATAAAGCAAACAGTGTGGTCATTAAACCTACCATTTGCAATAGGCATTTTTTTTGCAGGAAATTAAGTATTCCAGGTTTTTTGGGCGGTGGGGGGTCACCATCTTAAATGATGGTCACATCTGTGCCATACTGCAAATGGCCATAAATACAGACAAGCGCCTAAAATGTGATCATGCTATTGTGAAGGAGTGGGTGAACATCAGAATTTTGAATCCAGGTTGCAATTACATTTTTGGCATCAGTTGTAACTTTGGACAGTGATTGATCATTAAACGTGGACTACCTATACCCTAGAATAAAATTGTCAAACCCCTTTCCTACATAACCATCAGGTTTTTTTTTTAAATGCCTTTAAAATTCTGCATTTCACACATCCGCAGGGATAGTAGAATAATGATGAAGAATTCAAGCAGGCAGGGGAGGCATCTCTCTCTCTTTATGTTCCTGTCCACCATGCTACCCTTGGGAAAATACAGGCATGAACTCCAGTGATTGTAACTGAAGATGTTTCTTTGCAAGAGAAAAGCTTCCAGTGCCTCTTTCCACTGGGATTTTGGCTTCTTTCTCACAACTGTTAAAGCAGTTAGTTAAGGATAGCCTTTGAAAGATTCACAGTAGTTTGGAAGGGTAATAAAAACTGCTCCCCCTACTTGTACTCTTCTGCCTTTTTAACTCCCACTCCTCCCTGCTTCCTAAAATCTGAAACAAATTATACACAAGGGGATGTAACATATCCTTGAAACTAGACACCCACACTCAACAGCCCCAGATTCAACCAGATCTCATACACCAACTCCAAAATAAAATATGAATGGTGGAGAGGAGGCAGCCCATTACGTCATCCGGACAGAAATATTCTGTTGCTTGCAAATCTTTAAACTGACATCTCTTCTGAAGTCAGTTCTGATATTTTTTATCTGTCCCACAGAACAATCTATTGGTAATGCTCAGGCTCTAAATTTCAAGTACCCTCTAGAGAAGCCTTCTAGAATTCTTCATCTTTATACATCTCAGAATACTTTTATTTTTACTAATAATATAATGGGGTTTCAGGGCTTTATAGACATGAATCAAAGTATATGTCTGGGTTCTATTAAATATCCTAACATAAAGGGGAAAACAAGCTGAATACTTAAAGCATTATTTCTTTGATTGGTCATGGGGGGAAAGAAACATTGACAACTAGAAAACATATGCCAATGAGTGAGATTTACATAATTGAACACAAGTTGTAGAATTCAGTATTATGAACTTAAATAATTTGCACTGGGAATTAAGGAGGTTTTTAAATCTTCTACTTTTTTTTCCAGGTACCCCATTTTTAACCATTGTCTGATCTAGATTAAACAGCAATCAATCCTTGTCAAAAATTAAAGTAGAAAAGGAAAATTTGGGGCATCAGATGGATTTAGCAATTCTAATTTCAATAGCTTTCTGGGTGGGTTTTTAAAAATATACTCCTTCTCAAGCGTCTTGGGCTACAATCTAACATAGATTGAACATAGATTTTGAATTTGTATGTCTAATCTAAAACTAAATTAACATTTATTGGAGAGTAAGTTCCATACATATCAACATATTTTATTTCTGACAAATGAACAGGCTAATATAGTCAGCTTTTTCCCTAGATTATGACCTTCCCTTTTATCAATGATTCAAGTACTTTTGACAAGGATACTCAAATATAATTAACTTTAATTCTTGTTGAGTACTGGATGAGCCTCAGATTGTTCTGCCTCAGAAGACGGAGCTAGCAGCAGCATCTGGATGTAAATATTACCTACTTAGATGTGTTTGGTTTTGGTGCCTTGAGCACTACCTGGGCTAGTCCCTGCACTTTTCTTGCCAAGATTTCAGAAGTAGTTTGCCCTTGCCTGCTTCCTATAGCTGAGAAAGAGTGACTGACCTAAAATCACAGCTGATTTTTACACCTGAGGCAGAACTAGACTTCAGAGTCTCTTGATTTCAAGCTTGACAAACTAACCACAGCACAAAACTGGCTCTTTAAACGGAAGCTGAGACTTTCATATTGTTAATTTAGAGAATTAACCTGTGCTCTCTGGAATTGAATTAATTTTTTTAAAACATTCTCTGGCTTCTGCTCTATTCATTTAGCAGTACACATATTAATCATCCAACTAATACCACGCCCAAACTACCCAAAGCCAAGCATTTGGCATAAATCATTAAGTCATTACCACATGAAGGGAAGAAATAGCTTTATGTTGTACTAAGGGAATTAAAGAAGGGAAAAAACTGGATTGTATTAAATCGCCTAACCAAACTGGCACAATTCACCAATACTTTGCTGGATCTGAGCCAAGAGCTGACACTCCAAAGAGGAAGCAGGCACACGGCATCTTTTTAAGTGCCAAGATAAAATGCTCTGTCAACAGTTCCACTTCTATATTACACAGACACACACATACACACACACCCCTAAAGATAAGTGATAATAAAATAAGTGATAATAAAAAATAAATACAAATAATATATACTGTACACATAAAATAAACATATAGTGACTCCTGCTTTGGTACAAAACCAGACAATCAGCAGGCTATTATTTTGGATCCATCACTATGCATACAAAAAATAGGGATACACTCAGACACACGAGCAGAGGCATCCGCACACTTTAAGAGCGGACGGAAAATCCGACTTCGCTCGCAAAACTGTTTAAAAACTCATTTAAATGAAGGGAAAGGAGAATCTACACATCTGACGAAGACGGGTTTCCAGGCTTAGGGCGCCCTCTCTCGTACAACCCCTTCGCAAAGACCAAACAAAACCAAGGAAGAAAAACGCGGAGAATACTTGAAATTTTTCTCCCAGCTACTTTTCTCCTGGAACTCGTACCCCAACACTAGATTTTGTTTTTTTAATGCTTCTGCTTTCCGTTGCAAATTTTATGACTGATCTTTCTTTGGGAAACGGGGAAGGCATCGTTGTGGTTTCGCCCCGTCGCTCGAACAAAAAAGCTGGTTGATCAAAGCTAGACCAACGCATTTTGGAGGCAATAAAAAAGCACGCCAATAAACATAACATGGCACAACACCCAAAGTCAAATGCAGTGAACGTGCTATACTTTGCTCCGAGCAAGCCAAAGGACTGGGCATCACGAGAAATTTACATATAAGGAGCTGTTGCACAGCCCAGGAAATTGGGGGGGGGGGGGAGAAGAACCGGCACGAGAGAAAAGAGAAAGAAACTCCTTAGGAAATTACAGCACGGAAAGAAGAAAATTGTACTGCAATTCTGCATTGCGCAAATTTGCAGTGAGACGCCTAGAATCCCTAGGGAGATGGGCGGCATACAAATCAAATAAATAGCTTTTGCAGGATTTACAGGAAAATAATAACTCACACACACACAAACAAACACAGAAAGATCAAAAGAATAAAACCAAGCAGAGGAAAATGACATCACATCTGAACTCTCCGTCTCTGGAAATGAATTAATCCAGAGCTTCTGTAGGAAATTACAGGCAATCGCCAAAGGAGAATTTTGGCAGCCCCAGCGGGAGAAAGCGACCCATCCTGGGCAGGCTTCTCAAAAACCAAACCGGCAAAGCGGCTGTGGGAGAAAACAACCCTCACAAAGGAAGATTCCCGCCTTTATTCTCGCTACCCGTTCCTGATATAGTCCGCGGCTCTTTGAAGGATGGGGGGGGAGTCAAGCCAATAAAACGCCTTATGAATCCCCGGGTATTGTTCCATCCGAATGCGCTCCCCAAAACAAGGCACCAGCATGCACTTGGCGCATCTAAGCATGGATTCCCAAGCGTTTTAGAACAATCGACCGCAGAAGAACCCGGCGGGCAAAATCTTTCTCACGCGTAGGCTGCTCGGACCGCGCGCGCCAAACGGTGCGCAAGGCGCGCGTGGGTGTCGCGTCCACAAACACCCTGGCAGGCTTTGCTTTGGGGTTGCCCAGAAAGGGCTTTGACCAGCGGACGGAGAGACGGGATTCCCCCGACTCCGCCGGGCGCACAAGACAGACCTTTGATGGGACTAAGCCAGGGATGGCGGCAGCTGTCCAAGGAGGAGCCCTGCAGCTACCCGCTTTTGGAGAGGCCGGGAACCAGGAGCACTCCAAGCACCTTGGGCTAAGGCGCGGCTAGTAGTAGCAGCAGTAGCAGCGGCGGCTGCGGTTGAGAGGAGCCGCCTCGGCTCGGTCCGCCTAGCTAGGCTTTGCGGGCTGCGGATGGGGTCGCTCCGTCAGGGAAGCCTTGCCTTCAGCAAGTGGGAAGAGCCTCTCCCCAATCTTGCTACTTAATAGAGGGCCGTTCCCAAGTCTCCGCGGTTACGAAACGGCGGGAAAAGGTGGACCGGTGCCATGGGATGATCTATGACTGCGCTCTGCTCTTCGCTCCTCTCCAGCGGGGCTGAGGGAAGCGCCGGTCCTCGCCTTCTGGAAAGTTGCGCATACCTCTCCGCATTCCTGAGGCATGAGAAGGCCCGCGCGAGCGCAGGAATTGCCTGGCCCGCCACGGAAGGTCGAGCTGGCGGAGGGGGGAGAGGAATGAGCGCGGGGGGGGGGAGAGGGCGGCGAGGGGGCAGCGTCTAGCCTGCCAACAACACACGTAGCCCTCTGGCTTTTCTCTGCTCCCGAGCCAAGCAGCAGCCGGCGCGGCAGTCTTTTGGCCGAGACCGCTGCCAGACAGACAGGGAGTTCCGAGGCGAAGATCCTGAGTACGTTTCGATGGTACACGGGACGGCATGTTCCGTTGGGTTTCTGCTGAGGGAAACCTGGTTTTTTTTATTGGAGAACTACCTCAGAGAAAGAGAGCCTTCTCTGTGGTGGCCCCATTGTCTGGAATCAGCTATCCTGAGATCCACACTGCCCCCACCTTATTGGCTTTCCGGAAAACCGTAAAGACCTGGCTTTTCCGACAGGCCTGGGGCCATTGACTTGGGGGGCGGGGTTACAATTATTTAAATGTTTTTTATATTGACCCATGTTAATTGTTGTGAGCCGCCGAGTCCTTAAGGAGTTGGGCGGCATAGAAATTTTAATACATACATACTTGGGGAAGTGGCGCCTTTTAAGGCAAAAAAATAAAATAAAGAAAAACCTAGTTCGGGACCGTTTTCCGAAATCTAAACGCATAATCACGCGCGTAACACTGGAAACTTCCACGCCTTACTAGCTATTCGGAAATTAAAATCCAGAGATGGAAAAAAAGAACGACGAATATAACGTTAATATAACATTCCATCTTTGCATCGATACCGAAAAGAACCCCCAAATCGTAGCAAGGGATGGTAGAAATCTTTTAGCCTCCGGAAGTGAGGCGGCATATAAATCCAATTAATAAAACCCTTCGGAGAATAATTAAGCGCTTAGGAAACGTGGCTTTCCTCTTTCTCGGGATTTAATCTTCCCCTCCCTTCTCATCCTATTGTTCCCACTGCAATTTTTAGCCTCTCCCACCCTATTCCTTTATGTCTTAGGCGCAAAACTCCACTACACCCGTTTTTTCCAACTTTTTACTCGAGTACGGAATCTCCAAAAAACACCTGAGCTGAGATATGGGATCAAATCCTCAGGGGGGCTCGTTTTAAGGACGTGAGGTAGTGAGTAGAAAAAGCCGTAAGCATAGGGTTCTAACGGGAAGTAGGCCGTGAGGCGGTTCATTTTCCCGCCGCGTTTTTTTTTTCGTTACCACGTGGTTCGAAAAGGAATTGAGCGGGAAAAGCGAAGGGCGGCGCTTGAAAGACCAAAAGAACATTTTCCAGATTCCCTCTGTTCCCTCACGATTAGCACGATGGGTGCGTAGATTCACCGTTGGTTGCTAACACCCGCGAAGTTTACTTTTCCTGCAGCACGCCCACCAAAAAAAGACACCTCCCCCCAAAAGTCGGAATGTGACAGCAATCGATTCGGGAATTATATTAATTATAACAAACATGCTGAAAGAACCGGTTCTACTATCTTTACCTAAAGAAAGGCAAAACGTACAAAACTAACACAGGCTTAAGAATCCACGGCAGCGTTCAAAGCTGGGTGTATATGCGTTCATTTATTTAATTCGATTTCCTGTCAATGCATCCAGTACTGTCGCAACCATGAAGCAAGAAAAGTATCTTTTTCAATTTACTCACGTCCCATAGACGGTTAATTCTAGTGCTAACGCAAACACGGGTGGGGAAATACTAGGATCGGTTTCCCCCAAAGTACTAAGCAGCGACGGAGGACTAAGAAACGCCCAGCGATTGTATTTGAAAAGGACCCGGAGAGGACTAAGCCCTGGGAGGATCGCCTCCAACACCAATAAGGGGCCCTTGAAAAAGTCAAGACAGCGACGGGACACCTTGATGCAAAGATTCCGCTTTCTCAGTTTAACCCAAACTGCTAACTAGACTGCAACTTCCATAATTCCTAATCGTGATAAGGAGTTGTGGGAAGTTGCAGTTCCATGGACAGAGAAAGGCTGTACTGAGATGGCCTGGGAGTTTTGATGCTACAGCGTTTTGGCAATCTAATCTCATCTATCTATCTATCTATCTATCTATCTATCTTTATATGCCGCCCCATTCTTAGGACACAGGGCGGCTCACAACACAAAACAGATATAGATCAATATAAAAAATAATATCTCCTAACTTAGACGTCTAGGTTGGACTTCTTTATCTCGTCCTAAAATACAGCACAGCATCCTAGCAGCGAGCGAGGGTCATTGCGAAGGATTGTCACAAGGGCGTTTGGACGGATTCCAAAATAGGGAGGCACTCATACAACGAGTAGCACCAATTCACCACATTTTGAAGCAAGACAAAACACACGGCCAGTATCAAATCACAAATTTAAGATTTTTTTTAAAAAACCAACCAATTGTCCGGGATAGTATATGTACTTCTCTACCTCGGGCAGGGGGTTGAACCAGAAGACCTCTAAAGTCCTTTTCCCGCACTACACGATTCTATGAACACCCTTAAACAAACTGCAGGACTAAATTCCAGAACAAATCAATCAGCGGGTTAATCGCCAGCGCTTAATCCCCCAGGGAAAATATCAGATGTTCTGATTCCAATTCACGGTTACAGCACTTGGGGTTTGCCTGGTACCTTTCACGAGCAAATAGCTTCAAGCTTCAAGTTGCCAAGGTTGGGAAACACTGTGCTATCCCACCCAAATTGTAGGGAAAGAAGAAAGTGTCCACGTTCTCGGTTAGCCTGAAAGGAAGTCGCGGGGGGGGGATCAATAACGTCCGCCCCGGCGTACCGCCACTGTCCCTTGCCTCTTTTACCGACCGAGAGATCTGACCACTATCCCCTACCTCTGCTTCGCCCTACTCCCCACCCCTCCGGTCTATCAGCAGCGCATCCGACCTCCGCTCTTCTCCAGGAAGTCGGGCGACTCCTTCAGCCAGTGGTCCAAAGGCAGTGCGCTCCCCTACACATACACCCAGACCCCTCCCTTACCTGCTTGGAATGACAGAGCTTCAAGGTGCTCAGGGAAAATCAGCTTGTTCTTGATGTGGTCCTCGCTCCTTTAATCCGCCCAACACCCCAAGATATGAGATCCTTCCCCGAAGGCAAAAGATACCTTCAGTTAAACACACAGTGCTTAGGAAGGGGGCAGGAGAACAAAAGGGGGCATGTGGAGTGTTTTAAAAAAAGGTGTGTAAAACGGGGTGAGTGGAAATGGGGAGAGAAGAGGGGTAAAGAAAGAAAAACGCTTTTGGGTAGGGAAGCCTCGTCTCTTCACGAGTGGCCCAAGACTTTTTGTCTCCTGCCTAGACATTCACAGAAACCGACGTACATGGATGGCCCACACGCCCCTCCGAGTATTAGATCCCCGGCGCCGCTTCTTTGGCTGTCGGCGGTGGCAATCTGGAGATGGTCAGTCCCAGCCGCGCTCCTGCACCTTCCGAGCGATGGGTTTTATGAGCTTCGGCGTCAGAAGCAGCCCGCCCGCAAGAGAACAAAAGGTCCCAGCTTCCCGACACGGCTAGATCCAGGGAAGTCTCGGAGCTAAGCACGCGTTTTCTTGCTCGATTCTTCCCACCATTCAGAAGGGTTTCTTTTTAACCCTCCTCTGCGCGACCTTTCCACAAAAGAATTGGAGTAGGAGGGTGTAGGAAATGCGAACAAGGGTAATTTGTTGTCCAATAGCGCAACCTTGCGTTCGTTCATTTTTGTGCATTGAATTAGGATGGTGATGCTGAGGATGGTAATTATGATGAGGATTATGAGGATGAGAAGGAGGAGGAAGAGGAGGAAGAGGAGGAAGAGGAAGGAGGAGGACTGTGGCATAAACCAGTACAGTGGTCTCACTGGCTGCTGTGCCAAAAGACCTCAGCTGGCATTTGAAAACAATAAACTGACAAAATCACAGTGTGTCACTTGTAAAATGCCACTGTACTTGGATCTGCGGACATCATACAAAAATACATCACACAATTCTAGATGCTTGGGATAGGGATATTGTGATACAAAATCCAGCATATAAATCTCGTTTGCTGTGTATTACTATTTCTTATAACAACAACAACAACAATAATGCCTGGGATAAACATATATCCATTGTAAGATAAAATACAGGAAATAGTATAAGGGCAGACTAGATGGACCATGAGGTCTTTTTCTGCCATCAGTCTTCTATGTTTCTATAATAATAATAATAATTTGAAAATGTGTCACGAATACTATTGACTAGTAATAAGGGTTCATACGGGTTGCTGCCAGGGTCCTATGTATCAACCAAGTATCTTCTTAAAATATATGATGTTTCAAGTAGTGCAGTTTTTTGCAGTTCCACTGGTGTCATTGCAGGAAGTTGCAATTTCTTGATGCATTTTGTGAAATTCTTGGACATGGTACCAAGTGACATGATGACATTGGGTATCACTGTTACATGTTTCATCCATAGCTGTGTAGTTTTTTAAAAAAAATACTTTATTAATTTTTTCATTAAAAAAACATACAGACATACAAACATTTAAACACATAGTAGGGGTTACAATTACCCCTCTCTTTTCAGAAGTTAATTTTTAATAGAAAAAAAAGAATATATTCTTAAATCATTAAGTCAACATGTTAATCTAGATGAAAAGAAGAATATTTGTTTACACATTCTAATAAACATAAAGTTAAGTTAATAAAAGAGAAAGATTCTAAAGTCATTTTAACATATTCATACATTTCTCATAACATTTAATTTTCCTTTTTCTTTTTATCTATCCACTTATAAACTTTATTCCAAATAATATAAAATTCAGATTCTTCTTGGTAGTTTCAATGGCCAGGTCACGATATTTTGTCATTTTTTCCAGTTATTTTTCTTCGACTCTAGCATCTCCTGGTTCAGCAATATCAATAAACTGTACTCTTCGGCCCTGGACAACCATGATATCTGGCGTGTTGTGTTCCAAATGACGATCTGTCTGTATTTGAAAGTCCCACAAGATCTTCACCATCTCATTTTCAGTAACTTTTTCCACTTTGTGCTACCATGACACTTCAGATACAGGTATGTTCTATTTTTTACATAATGACCAGTGGAATAATTTAGCCACTCGATCATGTCTAGCTTTGTAATCAGTTCATGCATTTTTGCAGCACTCATATATTAAGTGTGAAACAGTTTTGACTTTGTCGTTGCAAAGTCGGCAGTTTGGATTGTCAATGGATTTTTGTATCTTTACTTTCATTCATTTGTAGGGCTGTTTTTGATCAGCGAGTATTAAACCTTCCATTTCTTTCTTGGTGGTTCCCATCTTAAGCCATGCCCATGTCAAGTTGTTATCACACTTTCTTTCAAAGTCTTTCAAGTCCTGTCCATGCAAAGCTTTGGTTTTCAATCCATTTAATATGTTTTCTTTATATTCTGCCTTTGTTTCTTTGGTTTTTATAATGTTTTCCATTTTCATAGCTCGGCAGCAATTTTTCTGTATTTTCATTTGCATAATCATTTAACTTTGTTTTAATGTTCAGTTGACTGGGTTTCATGTTTAATGAATAAAAGAGATAACAACAATAAGTTTTGCATAATATGGCATATTGATATATCTGATAGTATGTATCTGATAGTTGCGTAAACAGCAATTAAGACGTGCTTTTTGATAGATATTGATGTTCTTTGATATATTGATGTTCTTGATTCATTAGGGTTAAGTAAAATTGCCAGAATGATATACATTTATTAATAAACTTACAATTGTAGAGGGAAGATACACTATGTATAATTGTATGCCAGAGCTCCAGACTACTCAACCTCTACTTGGCTGTGCATATTTGGGCATATCAAAACTTTTTGTTTGACCTATCAGAATATGTGCCGCTCACCACTTCCTGAGGGGTCTTAAAGTCATTCTTGTCCCATTCCTAGCCCATTATTAAAAGGCACACATGTTTTTCCAGGTTGGTTTCATAACAGATGTTTTTTTTACAACCAGAACCTTTCAAAGCAGATTTCCAAGCTTTGTTCCTTTCTAACAGCAGCTCCCCCACTCATTGTCTATAGTTTTTGGTGTGTCCCCCCCCACACACACACCCTCAGCACAGTCCTGGGCAGCTATTTCATCCTGAACTTCCAAGCTGTTATGCTTTCTGCTAGTCAGCAGTTACTTTATATACATATATTCTTTGATTGATCCAATGGTGGCCCATTAAGTCAATACATCATTCTCAGACCTAGAAGCACATGATGGATTGATTTATCAACCATAGCTAGGAACCACCCATCTCCCTCACAGAGCAACTCTGGGTGGTATACAAATAAAATATTAAAAGCATAAAAACAATATATAAGATTTAAAAGAGTTAAGCAATGTTTTTTTAAAAAAAAAAATTAAAAGCCTAGGGGAGGGCTTTTGGGTCAGAAAGCTTGAAAGGGAGACAATGCTTGTCCTGAATTCCAATACTCAGAATTCAGAAATGAAAAGCTGCATTCATACATATGATGAAACCATGAATCTGGAGAAAAAACAAAAACATGGAAAGTTGGATGAAAATTTCATGGAAAAGATGAATAAATAAAATAAGTAAATAAAAGAACTGAAGTAAAAAGAATAGAAGACAATTATTCTAATCACTGATATTGAATTATAGTTGAAATTTAGTTTAATTTTAAAGAAAATTAGACAAAGAGGAAACACTGGAATGGTTTGTTTATTGGAAATGTACATATACAAGGGTTGCCCAGAAAGTAATGCACTACATTTTTTTTCTCAGCCTACAGTAATGGTACAAATGCAAAACTTTAGATATACATTATTTGAATTGTCAGTGTGTAAATTTTGTGTTTCTTCAGACAGATAGCGTAGCTGCACTGCCCTCACCCTCCTCAGGAGTCACCAATTCAAATTCATTATTATTATTATTATTATTTATTATTTATTAGATTTGTATGCCGCCCCTCTCCGTAGACTCCCATGTAATAAGACCAAGACCAGCCCCTGTCATCTCGGTCAAGATTGCCCAGTCAGAGTCCAGGTCCATCCGAATCTGGGCCACTTTATCCGAAAGATACTGTATGAATTCCTCAGGTCTGCCTTGCGAGGGCTCCTCTGTTCTCTCTCCCTCTCAGAACGGGTCACCCTAAAAAGGCAGCTGGGTGCGAATTGTAAAATTAAAAACATTTATTTCCTTTTAAAAATCTAATCTGCCTGGATGTTTTTTCTTTAACTTCTGGTATCTCTATGATTTATAATATATATTATACTGATTTACCAGGATGCAAATTATTTTGAACAGTAAAATTGTTTTTGAGAAAATGTATATTTGGCAGGACTAAATCCAAAAAGTGAAATATTGGATGCATCCTATCGCAGAAGCCCCAAATATATGCCCCCAGCTCCATGGATAGTTACAGCTACCATCACCTGTCTTCTATGGTGATGCCTTTTACAACCAAGAAAATAGTGGAATTATTTACTTACCTCTTGATGGCCGGTGTTTATAGATTATTTAAGTTTGTGAACCATTTTGAATTTGCAATATTTCTGCATAAATATGACCTAAAAGTTATATACTCTCTACACAAATCATAAAACTAACGATAGCCTAATGAAACAAATGAGTTAAAAACATCATAGTTGTTCACATATTGATTGATATGTATACAATTTTAGGGAACTAAAGTTCCTACCTACTTTACTCCAATAACCCATGTTCCTTTGCAACAGGTATTTCATTGAGTTCACAATACACATTGCTCAAGCACTACAGCTAGCTAGTGTTTAGAAAGCGCAATTGGTAATAAGTTAACTTTTGCAATGAATAACTTCTATACTTGTTCCATATTCTTGAAGATCTAAAGACATTGCCCAATCTTTAATTTTCTATAAACTCACAATTTATCAGGCAATTTCAAGTTACAATTGCCACTTTCTTGCAATAGTAGTACCCTAGTTAGCAATTTCAGGCTACATTCTGGGTTTCATTGTCCCAATCAAATACATTACATCTTATGTGTATTTGTGAGGTGGCTTTATAAATCATAGCAGGAAGCTTACATTTCAATGCATGCTTATTTCTAAATGTTAAGCTTCCACAATTTCTAAATACTATTAACTATTTCCATAAACAAAATTGAAATAATACATGCAGAGTTCAGTTTCAATAGCTTTTCAGTGATCTTCATACGTAGTATCTTTCAAACCAAGATTCCAGAGAAAGTCTAATAAATTGCTATCCTCTAACCAGGAAGTGGGGAAATTGATTTTCCCAAAGACCAGATGAGAAACTGGGACTTTCACACACCTTTGCCAACAATCCCCACCCCACCCCACCTGTGCCTCTGCCAATACTCCTAAGCTCCCCACCCCACCCAATGTCGCAGGCCAGGCAAGGATAGCTGAAAAACTGGATGTGGTCCATGGTCTTCCAGGTCTTCTCTAACTAAATTGTCCTATCCAAATTAGGTCAGGTAGATCAAATTTTGCCTCTTGCAAGTTCAGCTGTCCGTCTTCAAGGCAGGATTAGACAGATTCATGGATGCCAAGTGTATCGGTGGTTATTGAAATGGATGTCCATGTGCTGCTTCTATGCTGTTTGAGGCAGGCAAAATTCCCTTGGGTACCATTTGTTGGGAGTCAAGGGAAAGGGAGGGTCTTGCCTTCTCTTTCTGCTCAAGATCCCCATGGACAATTGGTGGGCCACTGTGTGACAACAATGCTGGACTCGATGGGCTTTGACCTGATTCAGCATGGCTCTTTTTATGTTCTAGTCTACCTGCAGATCCAATTTGAGGTCAAAGAGGAAAATTGCAGCTACTTCATATTCTACTTAGAGCATTTTTCCATTAACAGCAGCAAATTAACTTGATCCTCAAAATATATTTTATTTATATTATTAGGACATTTTTTATTTATATTTTGATATATATTTTAAGTATAAATTAGGCAAGAAGGTAAATTATCACATATTTCAGTGTTTATTAGTCATTTTTGCAACCAAACAGTAGCAATTGCAACAAATACAAAACTCAACAAATCATCTTTTTAACAGTTGCAAATATATTCTTCAGGCCAAACTAGTTTATTGACAGCAGTTACTACATTTTAAACAAATATTGTTCCCAAACACAAAATCAAGTATTTATGACAAGGACCAAGTCCCTGAGGAGTGTAATGGAATGGCGCAGAACGATGCTATTCCACGATGCATCTTCTGAACTGGAGTTATTTCTTTGATCTTCCTATTTCGTATATATTATAGAACATATAGCCAATTCCTGAAGATAAGAAAAAAAATGTATTATAATAGCCAGTATATAGATGCTCAATTATAGTTTTCTTAAAATACAACAGAGGTGTACCCAGAGACCCTTTCACTGTTGTTTTAAAAACAGATATGCCAGATTAAAAAGTTTTTAAAAAGTTTTTCATTCCATTATTTTTCACCTTTTAAAGGTTTATATATAATATGGGTCCAGTTTCAATAAAGCTTAAAGCACATTTATTTTAAAAATTATTCAAAACTATAAGATTTAAAACAGTATTTTAAAACATTGTAAATTTTGCTAATTATACTTTTACTGTAATGTGAAGGCAGCACAATAGGCACTTAGCAATTAAACTAAGAATTATAAAATTTAAATGTCAAAGTAGAAGTAAATTTCAGAATTTTTGTGGTTTCCTTGTTTGTTGTAAGTCTAAACTTTAAAAAATGCCATTCATTTTCTTCCCTATTGAACAAAATACAGTAGTACCTCGTGATACGAACCCCTCGTCTTACAAAATTTTCGAGATACGAACCCAGGATTCGGGATTTTTGTGCCTCTTCTTACGAACTTTTATCGCCTTATGAACCCGCCGCCGCGAACGCCGAACCCAGAAGTTCAGCAAAAGTTTGGGTTCAGCGTTCGGGTTCAGCTAATAAGCGCCGCTGCCTGGCTGTCACCTTTTGAAACAGCCGGGGGGCTTCTCAGCATTCTCCCAAACGCCAAACCCGAAAGTTCGGTAAAAGTTCGGGAGGCCACCGAGAAGTGCCACCACCCGGCTGTCACCTTTTGAAACAGCCAGGGGGCTTCTCGCCGTTCTCCCGAACGCCGAACCCGGAAATTCAGCAAAAGTTCGGGTTCTGCATTCAGGTGGCCACCGAGAAGCACCGCCACCCGGCTGTCACCTTTGCAAAGAGCCGCGGAGCCAAAACATGGACTCCAGGAAGGATGTCTTTGTGACATCAAAGCTCCACCCATGGAATTCCCTATTGGGATTCCCCACCTCTGTTTGAGCCTCCCGACCAGCCGACAGCTCCGTGGCTCTTCTGCAAAGGTGACAGCCAGGTGGCGGTGGTGCTTCTTGGCGGCCTCCTGAACCCGAACGCTGAACCTGAACTTTTGCCGAACTTCTGGGTTTGGCGTTTGGGAGAACACCAAGAAGCCCCAGGGCTGTTTCAAAAGGTGACAGCCAGGCAGCGGCGCTTCTCGACGACCTCCGGAACCCAAACCCGAACTTTTGCCCAACATTTCGGGTTCAGGTGAACGCCGAGAAGCGCCCGGCTGTTTCAAAAGGTGACAGCCCGCCGGCGGCGCCCAGCAGAGCGCCATTTTTGTGAATATTTTTCACCTTGCACGCATTAATCCATTTTACATTGTTTCCTATGGGAAACATTGTTTCATCTTACGAACCTCCTCCTAGAACCAATTAAGTTCGTAAGACTAGGTATCACTGTAGTATACTCAAACACTCTCTCAGCAACCGTTGGTACCATTGACCATGGTATCCTTCTGTGACAGCTTGAGGGTTAGGAGTAGGAGGCGCCGTTTTACAATGGTTCTCCTTCTATCTCTCTGATCATTCTCAGTCGTCGTTAGTGGGGAGTCAGAGGTCGACCCTTCAGCCCAATGTCCTCTCTTCCCTGCTATTTAACATTTACATGAAGCCGCTAGGTGAGATCATCTGTCGGCATGGGGGGAGATATCATCAGTATGCTGATGATACCCAGCTATACATCTCCACCCCATGCCAATTCAGTGAAGGGGTGGAAGTAATGTGCTGGTGCCTTGAAGCTGTAAGTGTCTGGATGGGTGCCAAGAGGCTCAAGCTCAACCCAGACAAGATTGAGTTGCTGTGGGCATTTCCTCCTAAGGACCATTCTAACTGTCCATCCATTGTTTGGGAGAGGGGGGGAGGCACTTTGATCCCCTCAGATAAGGTTCGCAAACTGGGTGTACTCCTGGATCCACAGTTGACCCTTGAGCACCATCTCTTGGCTGTGGCCAGAGGGACCTTTGCCCAGGTTCACCTGGTATACCAGTTGTAGCCCTTTCTGGATTAGGAGGCTTCTGTCTTGAGTGTTCGGAGAATGCTGCCGCGCAAAATGTCATGGGTGCACCTCGGTACACTCATACAACACCTATGCTCTGTGAGCTGCACTGGTTACCGATTGGTCTCCGGTCATAATTAAAGGTGTTGGTTATTATCTATAAAGCCCTACATGGCTTAGGACCAGACTATTTACGGGACCATCTCCTGCCATATACCTCCCAGCGACCAATAAGATCGTACAGGGTTGGCCTTCTTTAAATCCCGTCGACTATGCAATGCAGGTTGGTGGGGCCACAGGGGAGGGTCTTCTCTGTGACCGCCCCGGCTCTATGGAACCAACCTCCCCCCCCAATATCCATACTGCGCCCACCCTTCTGGCCTTCCATAAGGCTACGAAGACCTGACTTTGCCGGCAGCCCTGGGGGCTATGAATTGTACATCTTTCATGGCCAAATCATATTGAATGATATATATGTTTTGGTTGGATTGCTGAATTATGGGTTTTAACTGGGTTTATTGTTTTAATTTGTACTTGACTTCTTTTTATTGTTAACTGTACTTTTTTATATTGTTTGTAAGCCGCCCTGAGTCCTTCAGGATTGGGTGGCATAGAAGTCGGACAGACAGACAGACGGACGGATGGACAGACAGACAGACAATAGATACTTAAATCTTCTGTAATGGAAATAGTTATATATCTGAATTATGTCCTGTGAGACAAAAATTCAGATGAAGAACATCTCGAAAAGGCAACCCAGTCAAATATTTATAAAGTAGTTTTTTTCTGGAAATAATTTTAAAATCAAATGAAAAGGACAAGGCAATACATTCTCTCTCATATTACACTGAATAATATGAAAGATTTTATATAACAAACGGTTGTTATATAAACACAGTATCAATATCAGGGGAATATGTTTCAAAATAATTTTGACATTAAAAATTATAATTAATTATTAAATATAATACTTAAATAGTATTTGTTCAACTAAAAATAACCTAGAAACCTATACTTAAAACTTACCAACAACGGAAAGGGTCATGGTAATTCGATACATCAGAGAATCTGGCATTCCATTTTTTAAATGCACTGGAAGGCCATTATCTTCCTAAAATCAATGACACAAAACTCAGTATTCATATATTAGTTTTGGATTGGCTTCTACAAATCATGTTTCTTCCCAACAAGAAAATTAAACTTTTGCAGCCATAGTTATAACATCCAAAAATAAACTCTCAATTTGTTGAAAATATGCTTAAAATATAAAAGCATATCCTGCAATCCAAAATATTAACTTAAGAATGTACAGTATAAAGAATGTATTAACTTGAATTGAGAATGCATAAAGCCTGAAGAACTGATATACAGCAAGTATTTTCCAAAATATAGCTACCATAAGTTTTGACACAGACAATTGGTGGATTTTACAAAAGGAGGTAATATGAGAGACTATATGACTATAATTGTGAAGTGTCAATTGAGACTAAAATATTAAGGAGACAGAAAAATGGTTCTTAATTGTAAAAGTACATCCAGCTGCCAATGTTCATACTGTGACATGGAGACCTCTCTGTCAATACCAGAGTGTATATTTTAGAATAAACAGCATTAATAGTTCAGTTGCAATACAGGAATTCAGAATGACCCAATGTTGAAGTATAGCCAGGGATAGGCCTCAAACTGGAATGCCAGGAATGCCGTTCCAGTGGTGGCAATGGAGCACATAGCCTCGCTTCATTGCCATCCGAGATATACCGACTATGCACGCACAAACAGTGCAATTCCCGTAAAAATTACCGGGGTTTTTGCTGCTGTGCATGTGCGGAAGCAAAGTAACCGGAAGATTTCAGCTGCTGCACATGTGCAACAGCCAAATCTTGCTGCCGCGCCTAGCTGGAGACATGCCTGTGGCACATGAGAGCACAGAACAGGCCACACGGCCGGAGCTTGGGACCACCCGACCTGCTCCCTGCACCATGGCCCATCCTCTTGGTGCTTCTGCAGGAGGGTGAGCACTGGAGTGAGTAAGGTGAGGGCTGGGCAGGCTGCTCGTGACAGAGCCGTCATGAGCTGCACGGTGGAGCAGTGGGGCGGGCAGGTGGGACAGGCTGCTCGTGGCGGGACAGAGTCGCCGCTCGTGGCAGCAAGTGGCAGAAAGAGCTGTGGAGCAAGGAAGGATGCTAGCAGCGGCAAGCGGTGGGACAAGCAGTGGGAAAAGCGGCGGTGAGTGGAATCAGGGGAGTGGAGGGGAGCGGGCAAGCAGTGCAGCAGAGTGAGCAGCAGCTGCCTTGCTTGCTGGTTTTCGGGACTTTTTGCTTCTGCACATGCGCAGAAGCAAAAAAAACCTCAGAAATCAAGCACGCACGCATCATCATGGCCCGTTCTGGTAGCGCCAGGAATGCTGGCCTGCCGCTAAGTATAGCTATCTACTGGACTCAGTAAACAAGCTTAGTTTTAATTCCGGATTATGATATAGAATAGAATAGAATTTTATTGGCCAAGTGTGATTGGACACACAAGGTATTTGTCTTGGTGCAGATACTCTCAGCATACATAAAAAAAAAGGATACATTTGTCAAGAATCATGTGGTGATTGTCATAGGGGGTCAATAAGCAATGAAGAAACAATCAATATTAATAAAATCTTAGGATACAAGCTACAGTCCTAAGTGGGAGGAAAAGGTTGATAGGAATGATGAGAAAAACTAGTAGAATAGAAGTGCAGATTTAGTAAAAAGTCTGACAGTGTTGAGGGAATTATTTGTTTAGTAGAGTGATGGCGTTCGGGAAAAAACTGTTCTTGTGTCTAGATGTCTTGGTGTGCAGTACTCTGTAGCGACGTTTTGAGGGTAGGAGTTGAAACAGTTTGTGTCCAGGATGCGAGGGGTCAGTAAATATTTTCCTATCTAGTAACCATAAAACAATGTCTAGTATCTAGTAACCATAAAACAATGAATTAAATTTCTATAAACTATTTTACTGGTGTCCTTATAATTTAGAAGTCTGAATTTTTCTTACCTAAAAGTGGTAGTTATTTATTTATACATAACCAGATATGCCTAAACACAGTTAGTTATACATACTATTGCTGATTATTACTCAATAATATTACTGATAAAATATCTTGAATCAGCTCATTTTACTTGAATCTAAAAATGTGCAGGAATTATACCAATGTTCCATTAAATATGTCTGTTCTCAAAGTAGGAATATAATCAGTAGGTACCTGGAAATGTTTCTGCTTCTCAGCAATCCTGTTTGCAAGCTGCCTGCGAGAGGCAAAGTTTATAGGTTTTTGTGCTACTTGCCGGACAGCCTACAACAGAAATATAAATATATATGGTTAGTTTTCTGTCAAAAGATCTATACTAGGCTCCCTTCCTTTTCATCTATCAGCAAAAATATGTAACACACACACACACAGACGCACGCATATATATAAATATACACACATGCATATATAGAAACATACACACACACACACACACACACACACAAACATACATAGTAGCAGCATTAATATACAAAGAGTGATATTATATTATTGAATTCAAATAAAGCCACATCAGCAGAAGTATAAACATTTCCACTCCAAAACCCACCAACAAACTCTTATACTATATGCAAATTCAGTTAGTGATCACAGCAAAAACAATAGTAGGAAAGCTCAACGTGGTTACTATCTATCAATGTTGATCTCTAGTCATCATTTATAAAAGCTCTATAGCAGTGATGGCAAACCTTTTCTTCCTCTGGTGCCGAAAGAGTGTGGCCGCCTGCTATCACACACGCGCGAGTGCCCACACTCATAATTCAATGCCTGAAGAGGGTGAAAACAGCTTCCCTTGCCCCCCGGAGGCCAGAAACGGCCTGTTTCCCAACTTCTGGTGGGCCCGGTAGGCTCCTGTTTCACTCTCTCCAGGCTACAAAGGCTTCCCAGGAGCCAGGGGAGTGTAAAAACACCTTCCCCCATCCCCGGAGGCTCCCTGGAAGCCAAAAATGCCTCCCAGAGCCTCGGTGCAAGCCAAAAATCAGCTGACCAGCATACACATTGGCGCTGAGCCTTGGCAATGGCTCACGTGCCAGCAGATATGGCTCTGCGTGCCACCTGTGGCACCTGTGCCATAGGTTCGCCATCACTGGTGTATAGGGTGCCTCTGTGAGTATTATAGTTCATATTAATTTTTCTCTAAATTTGAGGAAATGTGGCAATCATTTGAAACAAATAGAATCACCAGTTAGTTTTACTGCTGGGGATAGTCATTCTTATCTGCATTTAGCCTTACTGTTGCTTCTTAGATTTTACGGTCCTCAGAATCCTGTTAACTTTCCAACTGCATCTAAATCTGCATCAGCCTAACAGAAGGATAGACAAGTACAGATTTTCCTTGACTTATGACCACAATTCCCCCAAAAAACTATGTTGTTAAGTGCCCCATTTTGTGACTTCTTGTCATTTTTGTTCAGTGCATCACTGTCATTGTTAAATTAGCAACATCATTGTTAAGTCACGTGAATAAGGCTTTCCCAATTACTCTGCTTGTTGGAAGTCTCAAAAAGGTGGGTCATGTGACCCTGGGATACTGCGACTATCATAAATAGGGGACAGCTGTCAAACGTTCTAATGTAAAGCACGTGATCATGGGGATGCTGCAACACTCATAAGTATGAAAAACAGTCGTCAATGTAAAAAATGGCCCTAAGTCAGAGGACTTCCCTGTAACTCCCTGAATGGGAGAAGGCTTGATTTGCGCTGCACTCCCTTCAACCACCCACACTGAAGTGCTCTTATTGTTTGTTTGTTTGTTTGTTTTTTTATTGATTTATTGATTGGACTTGTATGCTGCCCCTCTTCGTGGACTCGGGGCAGCTCACAACATATACCAAAAAACATAACAATATAGTTTATCCAATTAATATGCTAAAAAGATTTTTAAAATTCTAATTTTAAAACATTCATTTACATTCATTCAATAATCACCCTGCACCCCCACAGGACAAGGGTCACACAGGGGTGCTTTGAAAAGTTTCATTGGCTTCTTTGTAAAGAAGCACACATCGGAGGACATCTTTCAAGCTATCCATTTCCAAGCCTCAATGGTAATTATAGAAATAGTAATGCACAGACAGGAAATCGTCTTTACTGCTTATTGCGAAACACAAGATAAGACCCTCATCAGACATATCTTAAGTATATGCGGAGTCTGCAGAGAGGGGCAGCATACAAATCTAATAAAGAAATAAATAATAAATTAATAAATAAATATGGTCTACCATAAGAATTAGCAAGGATGTGCTACGCGCAATATTAAAAAAATAATGCAGTACCATCAGAAAACATAGTTATAGATAAAATTTATAGGTGCGCAGAAATGGATAGGCTGACAATGGAGATCAAGGGACTAAATAACTCAGAATATTACAAAACCTGGAACAAATGGTATACAGTGGTACCTCGAGATACGAGTTTAATTCGTTCCGGACCTGGGCTCTTAAGTCGAGCAGCTCTTATCTCGAACGACTTTTCCCCATAGGAATTAATGTAAATAATTTTAATTGGTTCCAGCCCTCAAAAAACTCACAAAGTTAGTCTAAATTATGCAGAAAGACATGTTTTTAATGAAGAAATGTACATGTACATATAAATGAATAATGAAGTTTCTTTCACTTAACTTGTAAACTTTCTTAAACTTTTAAATTTACATATGTTCAACTTCTCTGCCACCCAATCCTGTAGGACAGAGGTCCCCAACCCTTTTTGCACCAGGGACCGGCTTTAAGCGATCAAGAGAGGAATGGGTGAATGAATGGACGGAGGGTGGGAAGGAAGGAAGGAAAGAGGGAAGGGACAGGAACAGAGGAAGGAAGCAAGGAAACTTATGAAAGGGGAGAGTAAGAGAGGAATGAGTGAAGGGAGGGAGGGAAGAAGGTGGGAAGGAGAAAGAAAAGAAGAAATAGAGGAAGGTAAGGTAAAAGAGAGAAAGAAAAAGAGCAAGAAAGAAAGAAAGAAAGAAAGAAAGAAAGAAAGAAAGAAAGAAAGGGGGAAGGGACAGGAACAGAGGAAGGAAGCAAGGAAACTTATGAAAGGGGAGAGTAAGAGAGGAATGAGTGAAGGGAGGGAGGGAAGAAGGTGGGAAGGAGAAAGAAAAGAAGAAATAGAGGAAGGGAAGGTAAAAGAGAGAAAGAAAAAGAGCAAGAAAGAAAGCTGCAAGCACCCTCCCCGAGCCCCCCAGGCCGGCTGCAACCTTTTAAAACATGCGCGCCGCTTCGCAGCTGTCTCCTGAAGCCGAACGCGGAAGTTAGCGTTTGGCTTCAGGAGACAGCTCCTTGGCGCTTGTATCTCGAATTTGGGCTTGTAAGTAGAACAAAAATATCTCTCCCCTCCCAGCTCTTATCTCGAGTTGCTCTTAAGTAGAGCAGCTCTTATGTCGGGGTTCCACTGTAATTGGACTGAAAACAAAATCACAGCAATGTGATACAATGTGAAAGAACATATGAAAGATGGAATTATGTAAATATAAAAGCATATTACAAAACAGATACAATGTAAGAGATCAGGCATAAATCTGTATAAAATTATTGTGATGTTTTAAAAATGAATAAAGCATTAAAAAATATAGCCTCAGTGAACCCTAGGTGGCGCAGTGATTAGAGTGCAGCACTGCAGGCTACTTCAGCTAACAGCTAGCTGTAGTTCAGCAATTCAAATCTCACCACCTCCCATCCTTCCGAGGTGGGTAAAATGAGGACCCAGACTGTTGGGGGCAATATGCTGATTCTGTAAACCCCTTAGGGCTGTAAAAGCACTATGAAGCAGTATACAAGTCCAAATACTATTGCTATAGTCCCTCCAATCTTTTTTTTTTAATTATTGATTGTTTTGCAATATAAACATACACACAATATAAAACAAGTGCTTTGTGAATTGTGCCCACCACCAGACAAACATTCATACCCCACCACCAAATTGGGGGTGTTTCTTGTATAAACCATTTTAACCCAAGAGCAAAGTTATCTATTTACATATTATAAAGGGATTCCAATTTGTTTCTTGTAGCTTGGTCTCGGATTCTACTCGCCAAATATCATCTTACCTTGTCCCATCGTCCCATCAGTTGTTGCAAATCAGTTTCATTAACCAAATTCATCCTTTTATCCATAATCTCAAATTGAATGTGGTCCATCATGTACCGGTACCAATTTTGCATTGTCCCTTTTGTCACATCCTTCCAACCCAATATTACTACTGCCTAAGCCCTAAGCGCTTTCCATCACTGCTTGTTTTATTTCTCTTAATTCTCCCATCGCATTGCTTTTAACACTGCCATTTCCTTAGTAATTATCCATCGTATATTTAACATCCTATTAATATCTTCTTGCACTTTTTGCCAAAAATTCTACACTACCAGGCATTCCCAAAACATATGCATAAACACTCTTTTGCCTTGGCACCCATGCCAACAAATAAATACCCTTAACATTCTGCTGAAAGTATGCGAGTTGAACGGGTGTGTAATACCATTTATTTAATATTTAGGCCCTCCAATCTTAGCCTCAACAATTTTAGAATTAATTTCTTGGTCAAGTTATGGAAACTCAGTCCAATTTCACTCTATCATTAATGTCATTTGGCTGTAAGATTAACCACAATACTGGGTTCAGACAATACACTAACCTTTGGCTGACATCAAGGGGAAGCCTTCAATCTCATAACTGCATAAGGACAAGCCTCCCTGAAGTTAATTATCATTCGAAAATTTGCCAGCCGTTAGCTCTGGATCCAAGACTGGGAAGCCACCATTAAAAAAAATCCGCCATCGCCTAAAGTCACCTTCAGTTCAGCTGTCCTCTCTGAGGCTAACCACCCGGTTTCATACTGTTATATAAGCGGGGGAGCAATACTTCGGGCCACGGCAGAGGCGGAAAGACGGAATATTTAAACACACACACACACACACCAACCGCTCTTACTAGCCAACGGCTGCTCTCCTCCCAACGGAACGTGTGTTGCCCCCCTCTCCCCCCCCCCTCACGTACCAAGAGGGTTCGAAACATCTTGATGGCTCCGCTAATCGCTTCCTGGACTCCGGCGAGAACCACCAAGGACACGGATAAAAGGGAAGTGCGGCGTGTCGTCACGCGGCCAAACTTCCGCTCTAAAAGACGGAAGCCGCGCTTGCCGAAGCAGCGTCGCTCTAGCTTTCGGGGATATCAGTGGTAGTCAGTGAAGTGAACGGAGGCGGGGCTTTAAAGGCCGTATTGCACGTTATAGATAGGAAGGGTTGAGTCCGGAAAGAGTATGAAGGGATTTTTTTTTTTCCCGTCTTGGTCCCCCCCCTTTTTCAAAAGTGTCACTTTGGGGGCCAAACGAGAGGCCCTTTGGCCTATAAAGTCAGCAGTTGTTAATAACGACACTCGAAAGGCGCCTTGTTGCCCTTGAATTAAGCTTTTTTTCTGAAACTTGAGCCGAGGGAGTTGAGCCCGAAATGTCTGCTTCAAAAGGGAGTTTCTTTTAATTTTTGTGGGAGTAATTAAACCGCTAGAAGAAACCCGAAGAAACGGAAAACAACTATTTGGAGAAGAATCGGCTCCGGATTTTTTTCCCCTTGGGATCGAGCATCCGACTTCAACGGTGTCAAAAACCGCGTCTGGCCGAATTGCGATGCTTTTATCCAGCGAGATTTTGTTTTAATCTGGCAAAAATGCTTCTACTTTTAAAAGCTGCGGAGATGCCTTTTTTAAATTAAAAAAGTTATTTATTGTATTCTTTAGAATCTTTAGAGATTCAACTAGATTTACAATCATAGGTTTAGAAAGCTTAGAACTACATCGCCTTAAACACGACCTAAACATAGCCCATAAAATAATCTGCTACAATGTCCTTCCTGTCAGTGACTATTTCAGCTTCAACCACAACAACACACGAGCACACAACAGATACAAACTTAAAGTAAACCGCTCCAAACTCGATTGCAGGAAATACGACTTTAATAACCGAGTACCTGACTCTATAGTATCATCCCCTAACTCCCAAAACTTTACCCTTAGACTATCCACTGTAACCTCTCCTGATTCCTAAAAGGTCAGTAAATGGCATACATAAGTGCACCAGTGTGCCTACCGTCCCTTGTCCTAATGTTTCTCTTACTAGTGTCATGTATATAAACATTGTTATATCTTTGAATACTACCAAATGCGTACTTGACAAAATAAATAAATTCTTTAGATAATGCTAACATTGCTGTCAGGTTTTTCACAGCCGAGATAAAGTAATCATTTTCCTCTTGGAGAATTACTCAAAAGCTTCTGCATCCCAAGCTGGGAAATCTTATGACTGCATTTCTCTTAGCCTTGCCCCCCCCCCCCCCAAAAAAAAAAAGCTCATGGCCACATTAATCATGACTGGCATGAGTTTAATTGTAATTTCTAAGATTTGTTAACTGTCCAATTAAAATTTAATCTGGGCAGTATACACCATTCAAAAAACAGATTAGTAACTACAGTATTACTGTATTTAAAAATAGAATGACTGCGAAGAACTACATTTATAAAATTGATTGCTATGCTGAGCTTGGTTTAGCTCAGTAGAGAATACATATAGAATGCAGACAGACAAGATTTTATGCCTAAATGCTAGCTTTTTCCTGGATTGATGACCTAAACTTTGGGGAAATATTTGGTTCCATCCATCATTTTCATTTTCTAGATATGGTTATTGGTCACACTGGGTCTTTCATATATACAGTATATATATATATATACATATACATATATATATTTCACCATGAACCTTTAAAAAAGTTGGAGGTTTGGTGGGCGGCAACGGAATCCGGGGTATTATGTGGCCTTCCATCCCCCTCCAATGAAGTACGGTAGCATAAATGAGATTCACCTCTGATGGCACATGGTAGAGGTATATGGAGAAAAAAAATAATCCTCACAAATGGTGGCTAAATTTTAAAACCCTAGAAAGTTGTTCTATAATGTAGTCTCATTTTGAAACTGTTTGGGCTATAGTGCCTTGGACATTAAAACATTCCTCACAATTAAAATAGCACATGTGAATTTATTTATTGGACTTACCGTATATGCTGCCCTTCTCCAAGGACTCAGGGTGGCATCCAATTGCATCCATTTTTTTCAGTTTGGAGAATTTGTATCGTGCAGAATGCTAGATTTTCACTACATCACCTACTTACCTTGACCACGTTGAAAAAGCGTACCGTGAATGGATATCAAAGGACCCTGGGTGAGGTGGAGCATTCCCAAAGATATGCCCACTCTAGCTGCCCTTTTGGATCCATTCATCCTTTTCAGTTTCAGTTTATACAGCTCTGTTGGCTGGCTTTCCAAGGCCTACTTCCACCAGTCAACATCTATCAATCTCTTCTTTGTGACATCCGTGGGCTTCTAAAGGAAAGCTCTGTCGGGTTTGGAGGGACAACCTCTGAGGTTGGGGCATGGGAAGAAAGTTGAGAATGTAACTGGTACATCAGATCTGTTGCTGTCCAGTTCTCAGTAATCCAACATGAAAGTAAATATGAAACCAGAGTTTCCACAAGGTTACTAAACTGGATATAGTTTTATCCTCTCCAAGTCCTCGGAGAGGGGCAGCATAGAAATCCAATTAATAAATATGCAGATAGCCAACTCAGACCTAAACCAAGACATTCTTTTAAAAAATTAAGATCATACATAATTTTGCCAAATGGTAATGGACAGAATTATTCAAATTCATTCACAATGGCATTTTTCCAAGATGAGATACACATTATAATCCTAGCTGTACTTACTAGGGCTATTCGGTGTTTCAAATATGAAGGCATGGATCGAAGAACAGCAGGTGCCTACTACTCCTTAAAGCACAAACTATTTTATTAAAGAATGCACAAGCATTACCTTACCTACAGCTGCTGCATTATCTGGGAAAAAATGTATTGGGTAGAACTGCAGACCAATTCCTATGCTTACAACCCCATGTGCCCCACATTCTTTGCCACCAAATCTGAAGCACATATCCCATTTAATACAGAAGTGTCCATATAATCATAATGTGCATACTGTTGTGCATGCATCTCACTGGTGTCCCTACAAGTTCTTCTAGAACAAGGTTAAAAGAAAATGTGAAAGAATTAGTGATGCAGGTGGTTTAATTTGTGTAGTATTTATACAAGGATGCATCATGCTGTGTAATACAGAGCATTTTTTAAATTTAGTGTTTCAGATTATAGTATTAGAAGTCTGATTCTGTAAGTGACAGCAGAATCTTAAGTTATTGAACACATTTAAAAGTGCTTTAAATCATTCCAAAACATCCTTGTATATTCATGCTTATTGTACTCATTTTAACAGCAAAAGCAATTTCTCCCAATGTTGCATTTAGCATCCAACCTATTTGTTCTGTTACTGTTCTGTTACTCAGTTGATTTCTTAAACTCTCTTACAGTTCAAGGAAATGATGAAACTCTCTTACAGTTCAAGGAAATGATGTTTTGTAGCATTACTTGCTATATAGGTCTTGTTTTAGAATAAAATAATCCAGGTAATTCCATTGCAGGAATTGGCAACATTTCTAAAGGCTAATTTTTAATGTTACCTCATTATTAGAAGAATCTGCCTTGTGTCATTTTTTTAGTCTAAAAATACAATATTAGTTGTCACTGCTTAACTCGTTCAGTTCAGTTGTTTCTTTTATACAAGCAACTTTCAGTCCTTTCCTCAAGTTTTATTTTTATTAAATTTATACACTGCCCATCAGTCAAGCAACTACGGGTGACATGTTACGTGGAAATTGATGACTTCCACACTAAGCAGATTAATCTAAATTGATAAATTCTTAATTTGTAAATCTTATTGCTTTTTGTTAATATTCAGTAAAAGACAAATTGAAAGAGTTACTTAATCCAACAGATTTCATCTGGCTGAAAAGAATTTTTATTTATTTATTACAAATAGTTCTCGACTTATCGGTTGGGACCAGAATTTTGTTATAATTTGTACTGCAGTTGTTAAATGAATCACATGGTTATTATGCAGATGTGCATAATACAAATCTGGCTTCCCTAATTGAAGTTGCTTGCCAGAAACCAACTAGACAGATTGCAGATCATGATCACATGACTACATAATGCTGCAACAGGTTCTAAACGTGAACCAGTTGCCAAGCACCCATAATATAATCATGTGTGGTACAGCAGTCATAACTTCAAGCTCAGGTTGGGAAGCACTTTTTTCTCAGGCGGTTGTAACTTTTAAATATTGTTAAACAAATGGTCATAAGTCGAGAACAGCTTGCCTTGAGTTATGTAAAGCAAATGCAAAATTTGAATCAAAGGGTGTTATTTTTCAACTGTCATGATCAACACTTTAATAATTTAGCATGATCTTTTTTGTTGAACGGAGTATTTCCTTAATAATAAAGGACGGTGCAAAATGAGCCAGACTCAAAGGCATCACATGCTGACCATGCCCACTCCAGTTTAGCAAAGGGGAGAAAAGTCGTGCTATGTATGTGATGTGACACTGTGAGTTTGACACTCCTGCTCTAAGGGTTACACATACTATTGGCACATCCTTAAATCAAAATGACTTTTTCAAGGCCTCATGAATCGCCCATAGATGCTCTATCAACACTCACGTACTCCAAATTGTCTTTTCCCCTTTGAACCACACTGTTGCATAGTGCCAATCCCTACTTCTGCAAGGCATAAAAACTCCTCTGTCGATATTGTGAATGGGTAATCTTGTTATCCTGGCAGTGTGCAAGAGTCAAAACTATGATTAATGTGAACACAGCAAGTGTTTAAGTATGTAATAGGTGACGAAGTAGCCAAGTTGTAAATGAATACAGTGATCAAATTGTACTAGTTTTATAAGAAATTCTTATCTTGTTCTTCTGGAATTCACCCTTTAGTTTTTTTCTACCAGTTGTTGGCCGAAAGCATGACTGCCAATTCAACATAGCTAAGAGAAAGATCAGCCAATACAATTATTTTTTGTCAAGTTAGAAGTTTTTATTCTTGGTAAAAATATTTTTTCTAAAAATAAAAATTCTTCGGGGCTGTAAATTTGTATTTACAGCAAGCTTTTAAGATAATTACTTTTCTTACTGTAGGCAACAGAGATAATATAAGGCAGCAGTTACCGTATATAATGTAGTAAATAGTGTTTAAAAAGCTGGCATTGCCTGCTTTCTTTTATAATTTAAAGAGGATACTATAGTTAGTATGACAACTCTTCGTTGGTGATTATTCATTCAGAGTCTATAATCTGGTGGTACTAGGTATTAATTTGTATATTATAGGAGCTAGAAAAAGCATTTTCATGCAAGAAGTATTTTGGGGATAGAAAAAGATGTTTCATGGAAGTTGCTTGAATGGAAGGGGGGGAGGATCTTAGATTTTACTTCTGGTTGTTAAGTTCCAGATTTGTGACATATCCAACTTCCAGTTACTCTATTTAAGTCGTTTTTACAGCCACCAGAGATAAAAGCTGCTTTAAGAAGATACATTTCAAATAACCACATTGTTTCATAAAACAAATGATACCATTTATTAAATAGCAAACATTCAGATTGACAAGCAAATTTCATGTAAAACAACATCTATGTACACAGCAATATATATATATATTAGTATTAATATGTATACATATATGTATATATGTATATATATGTATATATACATATATACATATAGATACATATGTATGTATATATACATAGTTTTAAAGTCCCTGGTCTGTTTTCTTACAATGCGGACAGATTGGACTTAAAGTGTGCAAGATGCAAAAGTTCCCACATCCCACCACAGCAACTTTTAGCTTATTTTTATGGAATATTTGAGGAACATAAGAGCTTTGAATGAAGGAACTGTAGCATTTTATGAAACAAGAAGACAGCTTGAAGCTTATAATAAATTCTTAAAGCCTTGCTTTTTGTAACCAAAAGAAATTATTCTTATTTACTGACACAGTAAATAAATATCTTTACTTCTATTGGAATAAGCTCAATGATTTCAGTCACATTTCAGTGCTGAATGTAAAATGGATATTTGAGCAGAACTTAATGGAAGAGTTTTCTATGCCAGTTACTTCTATGATGAAAGTAGCTCTCACGTCAATGGGCAAAAAGTAAGATTTTAGTTGAATCAATTCAGGTCAAAACACATTTACTGGAATTGTGAATAATAGGCAGGAAGTTGGGCATTATTCATATTGAGTTGTACATGAGTTACAAAGCTCATGTATGAAATACTTTGGTTGACAAATTGTAGACAGGTTTTCGTTCCTTCTAAAAACCAGCACACTGTCGGTCCTTAAAATGCTAAGAAGCTATTCTAAACATATTCTTGCTATACAGTATTGACATGTAAAGCATACAAATCAGCAGCAGATGCATTAGGTGAGGAAAGACTATACGCGCATCATGGCACCTGTCCAGCAAGAAGCAAATTTCAAAAAGCCCCTCGTAAATACTGTTTTACAGCTCTTATCTTCAGGTCAATCCACCGCAAGGGAAATGAAGGCTTCAAATATGGTTATGTATTCTGTCTCAGAAGCAACTACCAGGGATCTAGCTTTCAAAAGCTGTGTCCACTCTGGACTCGCCTTGATGCACATGCAGTACATGTGATTTGGAGCGCTTAGATTAATTGGGAATGTCTGCACTATTGTTCCGGTTTCCATATTCGTGATGAATGACAAGCAGCACCACTCCAAGAAAGAAACAAATAGAGCCCACTGTTATATACGCTATTCCTAGGAAAGGATTTTTGCCTCCCATCCAAGAAATGGTGCTCAGGATCATCCGTTTCCGCCCATCAAAGCTGTGCACAGGATAATCTGACATACGCATAGGAAAAGCATACAGAAATATTGAAGTTGCATAATACTAAATATCAGCCTAAACAAAAAAGGGTAGCAATACAAAATGGTATAATCAATCTATTTATTATGAAGCTATTCTGTTACACAAAATATTGTAGGCTAACTAATTTTTTTTAAAGCACAACCAAGTTTACTAGTTGCAGAGGTTTTTAAAAGCGAGGTCATATTTAAGGATTGTTTCAATTATATAGCTATATACTTATGAGGAGGACAGCAATAATTGAATTTGAATCTAATGGAAGTTAGGGAGCATTTGGGATTTTATGTCAGGGGGGTTAGTGGATATCCTTATGAATGAGCAACATCAAATCTTAAAAATGTTAACTAAAGAAAATTTTCACTGTCTTTTAAACCCAATACTGTATGGAGTTGGTCCTTGAACTAATTAGTTTCTAAACACTACCTCTGCACTACTCACCTCTTATAATAATGATACAAAGGAATGGACCACTATAGTCACCAACCAAATAACTTAAAGCTTTTCTTAGCATTATGAATGTGTTCACACAATGACATATGTTATTCCATACATGTAGGCTTTTCCTTGGTTGAGAATATGCATGACTCTAAAATCAGGGAATTATCTGCACTATTTCTATATCACACAACCAAATAATATTAGAATGAAATATACCACATATAGACAAATACCCTCCCATGTAGTCCTACAACCTTTTCTCTGTTACTCTGTCCCTTTTGATGAATGATACATAAATTCACTTAGTCCGTTTATCCCACTGTGGGAACTGTTCTGGTGCAAGGCAGCGCCATCTGACTGATTTGGCTGACTGATTTTAATATATATGGGTTTTCAGTAGTAATTTTTAATTAATTAGATTTGTGTTGTTTTTTTGAATCTTGTGAGCCGCCCCGAGTTTTCAGAAAAGGGCAGCATACAAATCTAATAAATAACAATAACAGCAACAACAACAATAATCATCTACACATTCCTTTAGAATAGATGGCAATGGGAAAGTAAGGCTGCCGTAGACAGAATTAAGGCTAAAAATACTGAAGAATATTCCATTTTAAATACCAATTGTATAGCAATAAAAATTTGGAGCACTCTGCTATAGTGGTTTCGTAAAATTGGTCCAGTTCTGAGTCACATGTTTTTAAAAAAAATGTATGCTTAACTTGCAGTCTTATTTTAACAAGAATTGCTTGTTTAATGACATTATAGAAACGTTATCAATTGACACCCCTCACAATGTTCAATAAAGGATACTATATTCTATTTCCAAAGAGTATTTCCCAGCTGGCAGAGTAGGTTGCAGGCTATCTTTCTTCTCTATAAGACGATACAGCTTACGGAATGTAGGCAGTGCCGCAGTACGCATCCATACAATAAAGTCTTCATTGATGAATCCATTGTTGTCCTGATCATCATCTAACGCATACACTGGTTTGCGCCAGTTCACAGGTTTTGATGTTCCTTCAAAAAAAGGCAAACATTAGTCAAGATAATTTATCTTCAGAAAAAGATGCTTCTCCATTTCACTAAAAACATTTTTCAAGTAACTCTTGTAAAAACTCATTCAAACCATGTGCAACCAGTCTTGTTTCCAATATAATCTTTTAGAACAGAAACAGCAACACAATAAATAAGAGTAACTTCTTTTACAAAGCCAGGGGGCACCCTAGAGTTTCACAAACTACAATTTTTTTTCAGCCTTGGTAAGAGATACTAGGAGTTATAATTCAATATTATGCATGGTCATGCCCATCTCCTTTGAGTTTTAAGTAGCAGACATGCTTGGCCAAGTATATTTCACTCCTTCCATCAAAAATTATTGATTGACACTTGTGTAATTACTAGAAAGAGCAGATTAAAGAAAGAGTTATGAAACAGTTGTGAAAGTGGAGGAATGCACATAGATGTTTAAGAAGAAATTTTTAAAATAACTACGTTGTTTTAATAGTCATACATACTTTACCTACTTGCACTTTAAAATCATATTTTAAAAAACACCATAGTGAAAATAAAATTAATTTCAGCCATTTAAAAGGCTCCATTCCAAGTTCCCATTGAGAACTGTCGCACAATAATATATAAGAAATTAGCCACTGATTGAATTTTTACCTTGAAAAAGTATTGTCAAGTTATTTGTTTCACCAGTAGGATTCCTGAACTTAACATGTTTGTCTGTCCACCAAGCAATGCCTTTTCTCAGCAGAGTAATAGTCACAGGCTTAGAGGTATTGTGGTCATAATGAACAAGCGTCAATGTATCTAAATAGAAAAATAATTAAAATCTAATCAGTGTCTAGGTTTTATTTATAATTTATATACTGTAGTTCTGTTTTATGCAAAAAGTACATTGGTTTTGAAATGAAATGGTGATGTTTTATGAAATGATTCTGCAAAATTTGTCATAAGGCATGTTGTGGCTATCAAAATAAATGATCGTACAGAATGTACAGAAATGTGATCTGTTTTTTTCTCAGTGACACACCTTTAAAAAGTATTTCAAATAAATATGAACTTCAAGTTCATTGGAAGAGAAATATGATCTTGCATGATTTCCTGGAACAAATTTGAAACAATTCCCGAGGAAGTAGGTAGATCTTCTGGAAAGTGGCATGTGATTGGACCTATACAATAATACTGGTTCCATTGAAGGAGGGGGTGATTCCATCAACATTCACTTTACTGAAATTGGCATGCCAGTCATGTTATAAGAATGGGTATGTCTTATATGAAGTCTGGCTAATGGCCTGTTTAACGTTAATACTCTCTGAATTGAATGAGTGTTCAGTTGATGTAGAGAGAAACCATGCAAATTTCAATAACATTCTTCGTTTTTATCTAAACAGAACACAATTTAGAAGTATAACATTGTGTCGTAATATAATTTTAAAAATAATCATACCATTGAACATGCTGTTGGCAATAGCTCCACAAGGAGCAATAGGTTTATTCTCACTCGTATGGTAAGGTTCACACTCCTTACTAGGTTTCTAAGTGGTTAAAAAAAAAAGGTACATTTTGATATCATGAAAATAAAGTTGTTCAGTACAATCATCACATTAAATCTAAAAGACAAGAATTTTTTGGGTAATAAGTTTTCACATTAAAAGATTTCTCATTAGATCTACATCTTGTCACTGATCAATGGGGTAATATTTGTTTGCATTATAATAATGTCTTAGGGTAAGCTTGGGCTAGCAAATAATTTATTTCAACCCATGTTCAAATTTATACTAACAGACTTCACTTCTTCCTATTATTGCACTCTTCTGTACATATCCCAAACCTCTCTTGAAGAGACCTATTCATAATTCATTATTCTGTTTACAGTAATGAGCAACTTACTTAGATGTATAACTAGAGCAGGATTTTTTAGGTAGAAAAGCAAGTAAAAATTCAATAAATATTTAGAACAAAGGAAAGAAGATATATGAGAAGACAATGCAGCAATTTCTAATACACATAGATACATGCACAAAAATATCCATATTTAAAAACACATTTTTTGGGAAATCATCATGAAAGCATACACAAAGAATTTTACTTACATGTAAAGAAATGTTATTTCCATTTAGCTGACTATCATCCCGAGACTTTACATAGCGACGGTGGTTTTGGTAAAAGTTGGATAATCCATAGTACATAAATACATTGCCCTAAAAAAATAAGATAGGATGTTTCGTTGACTATAGCATTGACGTAATTAGATACAGCAGTAGTTTCATTAGGTTTTCAGAATGCATGCCTTATTTATTCATCTCTGTAGGATTTTCAAGTCTGTTCTCCAATTTGAAACTCTGGCTTTGGTGGTAACAGGAGATCATTAAGCTGTAGAATGTGTATCCACCAGGGCAAGGAAAACTTGTGTGGAAGGTTTAACATAAAATATTCAAAGTACATTTTTTTGGGTAGGATTTTTCTGGCACCTTCTACACTGGGCACTAGCCAAAGAAATACAGGGAGAAAAATAATAATAAATATTCTATTTTCAATAGTATCTAATTTCCATTGATGCTAAATGTTATGGCTATGCAAATGCTTTGAAAGAGATGTTTTTAATGTAAACAAACACAAAATATTTCTGATTATTAAAAGAAGTTTCCTTTTTTTATAACGCCCAACTGGATACCTTGGAACCTACTTCTGGCTATCTCTGCAAATATGTGTGCACAAAACCCCCATTCAGCTTTGCTATAAAGAAAGCAAAGCAACAGTGAAAAGCACATGCATTTAACATTGCTCTAGACCTAATTTTTATTACAATAAATTAATAAATCAGAATAGCTCGTGTAGATTCAGTGCATAAAGATTTCTTGAGGAAGAAAGATAATCATTGTAAAAAATAAGTTTCCACACTCTTATTAGGTTCAACTAAAATGACACATATGTACCACATACCTACTCACTTTAGATTCAATTTTTAAATCAATTTATGCTGCTTGTATACTGCCCATTCCTGTACATTATAGGTTTTTTATTATGAAGGCACTCCACATTAATGCTACACTAGAACAGAAGGCTCATTTTCCTTCAACCATATATTTACAATCATGTGAAAAGTACAGTTTTCTTTAATGTATGTGAGTCTATCAAAATTTTATCTTCGCTATTTACACATGATGTAATTGAACACAAAAGCTAGGAAAAATTGATTTCGCAATAATTTAATCAAGAAGTTAAGAGATATGCCCATGATGGCAAACCTATGGCATGCATGCCACAGGTGGCACACAGAATCCTTTCTCAGCTCCACCCCAGTTCAGTCCCACTGCGCCCACCAACCAGCTGGTTTTCATGTATCTGCTGCACAGGGGCGAGATACACACACACACACACACACGTAATATTTGGGGTTTGTGTACGCATGCAGCGGCAGGGTCGTACATGTGGGGTCCTAGGTATGTGCAGGGGTTGCCATGCATGTGTGGGGTTACAGGTGCATGCACAGAGCAGGACGCACTTGAGGGGTTGCACCCACATGCACAGGGGCAGGGTGCACGCAGGGAGGTCTTTCAGTACTCTGTGCCGAAAAGGTTAGCCATCACTGAGCTATGCCATTTCCTTCTGTGGGGAAAGCAAGTACACTCTTGGCTCTAATATCTGGCATTGTCCCATCTCAAGTAGTTATTTCCTGTAACTGTCTACCAGTCTTTGAAATTGACTGAGAGGTTCTTTCACCTACTCCTGGATGATTTCTGAATGTTTCAGGAGTTTCTTGCATGCATAACCCAATCCAAATCATCCCACAGAATCTCAGGGTGCTTTAGATCCAAGATTGGCCATTCAAGAACCCTCCATTTATCTCCCCTGTCCCAGCTATTCCTTAATTTATTTTGCTAGAATGAAAGAGTGCAAGGCAATACTAGTCAAAACTAGACAGAGTATAACATACCACAAATGCCTGGTCCAATGTGAAGTTCATGACGCAGTAGCAGGGTTGGGCACTCCAAGATACATTTAAACATTTATTGCAGGGACTATTTGGATCTATTCCCGTGTAGTCAATCTGTCATTAAAAAAAAAAAGACAGAAATAAAGGGGAGGGAAAGAAAGATTATAAAGCTAAATAATATACGGTATATGTACATATCTGAGTCACTGCTAATCCCACAGTTTCTATAGTATTCTCGGGGAGGTGAAATATTATTAGAAAAGAGGATGCTAAGAGAAATCTTGCATATTTAGATCACGATAAAAGATATGGTTTTCTATGTCATTTTTAACATTAAATATGTTAAATATAAATATGGAGCATTTTTTTTTATAAAAAGGGTTTTTTTATACTTTCACCAAAAATACACAAATATACATACATATACCATATCATCAAAACCATGTTTTCAATGGATTGAACTATAGTGAACTCTGTAGAATTATGTACAGGGGTCTTCTTAGACAAGTCAGAATATAAAATAGACTTTTCCTGGTGTGGATCATGATTTAAATCACTAGTAAAAAAAGCTTGATTTAAACCAACTTGATTTAAATCATAATTTTTAAAGAGCAACTGTCTTCTCTATCCCTCAATGATTTCTCCTCTGACCTGCTGTTGACTCACCGACAGTCCCAATATTGAAGAATACAGTACTGTATATCGCTTCATGCTACATAAGTAAGTTCCATTTCATGCTGAATATACTAAATTGTTAATGTATCATAAATAGAAAACTATCTTTACAAAGACTTTACTCCAAAAGCATTTTATTAAAATAAATTTGATAAAAATAAAAAAACATCCAATTTAAATTTTAAAAATCAGATTTTTTTTTAAAAAAATCATTTTTATCCATCTTGAATTGCCCAACACCAATCTATGTATTCCAATATGCACTTAAAATGGTAGTATTCTAATAACAATGAGCTAAATAAAGCAATCATGCTCAAATGTAGCCTAACTACTGACAGAGTATCACTAATTCATCTTAATATTATAATAATAATTAGGGCTAAAGAGTTAACAAATGCCACTGGAAAATAAGGAAAGTCATATTCAAGGTTTACTGAGATTAAGAGAACAACAAACACAAACTGATAAATGAATATTATCTCTCGGAATCTTATTACAGCAACATTTAATGGAGCAAATTTCTCTGCACTGGCAGTTTAAGAAGGAGCTTTTCATTCTTAGACAACAAAAAGCTGTGTATTTTTAGAAAATGATGAATGGAACAGAATGCACCAAGAAGACATACATTTCAGACTGACCTTTGGAATTCTAAAGTAGTCAAAGATTTATACTGAAAAAGAACAATGTCTTTAATTGGATGCTACTATCCAACATTTGCTCAATATCACTGTTATTTTATATGGCTTCACAAAGCCCTCAAAGACTTATTCCATTATGTATGGGAGCAATAACACCTTTATGCCTGTTCTCTGCAAACTCATGCCTGCTGTTTTGCAGTATGTGTGCACATACAACCATTTTACTGGTAATTTCATGTCATGCTAAACCATGGGTGCAGTTGCTTTAAAGCTGTGAGTTTCTTCCAGAATATACAGGATATACATATTGTCCAAGGTGATAAAATTGTATCTGTATCTTAGATTTGCACATCAGCACTACAGCATCACTGTCAAACCATACCAGCAATTAATGAATTTTTAAAACCAGATTTGGTAAAATAGGAAAGGTGATGGAGTCCCTCTGAAAAATCCTTCATGTGAGACATGAATGCCTATACAGTGATCCCCCAAGTTTCGCGATCTCGATCATTGCGAAAGGCTATATCGCGATTTTTCCACCCGATGACGTCACTCCCTTCCTTTCTCATCTTTCTTTCTCTCTCTCTTTCTCTATCTTGCTTCTTCCTCTCTCACACTCTCTTCCTCCCTCTCTCATCTCCTTCTTTCCTTCTCTCTCTTTCTCTATCTCTCCCCCTCTTGCTCTCGAGCGGCAAGCGAGCAGCCGGGCGGGCGGGCGAACGGGCAAGCGGCAAGCAAGCAGCCGGGCGGGCAGGCAAACGGGCAAGCGAGCAGCCGGGCGGGCGAACGGGCAAGCGAGCAGCCGGGCGGGTGGGCGAACGGGCAAGCGGCAAGCGAGCAGCCGGGCGAACGGGCAAGCGGCAAGCGAGCGGCCGGGCAAGCGATCTTGGGGTTTCCCCTTTGCCTGGGTGGCGGGAAGACCCAGGGAAGGTTCCTTCGGCCGCCCAACAGCTGATCTGCTCCGCAGCGCGGCAGCAGCGAGGAGCCTGGGCAACGGGGAAACCCCATCTTCGGCTCCTCGCTGCTGCCGCGCTGCGGAGCAGATCAGCTGTTGGGCGGCCGAAGGGTCTTCCCCGCCGCCCACACGCAAACTCCACCATCTGCGCATGTGCGGCCATGGAAAAAGGGGCGCGCATGCGCAGATGGTGTTTTTACTTCCGCACCACTACATCCCGAAATATCGATTATCGCGAGGGGTCTTGGAACGGAACCCTCGCGATAATCGGGGGATCACTGTATTATATACTTTAAAGGAACACAAAAAGCAATTCCTAACTCATTCTTGTTGATATGGTAAAGCATTTGCTTTATATTTAGTGATATGTCAAATTTAAGAATCTTGCTTCTGTTTTATTCAAGTCTGCTTTCATGATTAAAATAGCAATAATAGGCATTGTGGTAAAGCCACTTATCAGCTAGATAAGAATACCAGGAAAAGAAATAGTAAAGGTAATTAAAAACTTCAAAATCAATAGCTACTGGAAAATGGGAAGCAAGTCACTGACACACTATTTATCTGATGTCCTCAGAAGTATTACACTGAAATACCACCATGACTGAGTGGTTTTGAACAAAAACATACGGTGTTGTCAAGTACATTCTCCTTTCAAATACATCTCAGATAACATCTAACCTACTGAACTACCGGTATATGTCTTGGTGTATACAAGGGGGGGGAATTCAGATGCTCTAGCATGTAACTGCTAATCACAACAAACATAGCATTGTTTTCTGTCACCTGTTAATACTTAAGATCTCAGAATTCTGATGAGTTTATTCCATTTTGCTTATGTATCAGATTTTTCTTATGTAAAACATAAGAAAACATTCTATGTAATTTTCATTTATTTTCTTGATTTCCAGCTAAGATATCAGTAGAAAAATAAGAGTCCAGGATGACTTTTGAGAATAGCTTCATTTTCTTTATTTTATTTCTGAATTTGTTCTGCCTATTATAGGAAAATAAATCTACTATATTTTATAACTAAAAATATTAACATTATAGTTATAAATATAATTTTAATAAATATGCCCAAAGGCTTTACTTCATGATCACAAGTTTCTTTGTACTCTTAATTTCATTTCATTCATCCTCTCTTCCCTCTTATATCGTACTTTGCTATCCAGGTGATAAAAAAGCTGAATTTGCTCATTTGTTTCTATAATCTTTTTATTTCCAAATATGTTCTTTCACCTCTTCATATTCTTACACATCATTAATATTTCTTGCTGGCTTAAACTTTATGCCCTCTCAAATAACAATTGATTTTTATCAATAACGGCTTGCGAAGACAGCATTTTAAAAATATAAATGGAAAAACCAGAGGTCATAAAATTCATAATCCTAAAATTAAATACAATGCTACAAGCATTGAAAAAACAGTAGGAAAAATAATACTTTATTTATTTATGAAAATACATATGGCCACCAACTCACACGTAATGACTCTGGACAGCTTACAAAAAGCCCAATATACAAATAATAAAACAATAACCCCTCATCTCCCTGATGACAAAAATTGCAGGAAGTGTTGTAAAACTAACATTTTAGCTGACTCATATCCTCTAGACTTCACTCAAGGTGCAACATTATCCATCAAGAAAACACATACAGTATTCACCTAACTGGACACATGGAGGGGTAGTCAATCATGTAAAAAAATAATAACCCTAAAATGATGAATGATAAATGCCAGTCTGTTCTAAAATCTGTCACAAGAACCTTTGCCATGATTGCAATTATTGCTAACATGCCATTCTCTGTAGGATGAAGACATTCCAATGAGAAATGATGTTTCAAACTACAGCAACCGGTTCTTTTTCCACTTTTTATTTTAATAACCAGAGCTAGTTTGGTGTAGTGGTTAAAACAACAGGTTAGAAATCAGGAGATTGCAAGTTTCAATCCCAACATTTTAGGCACAAAGCCAACTGATTGATCTTGTGCCAGTCATTTTTTCTTAGCTCAAGAAAAGAGGCAATAGTAAACCTCTTCCCCCTCCCCAAAAAAAACCTTGCCAAGAAAACTGCAGGGACTTATTCAGGAGTTGCCAGAAATCAAAAACTGTTTCAAAGAGAAAACAAAATCAACAAGTAAAGTTCAAAAGTTCAAACCAGAATTTGAAGTGCACAATATGAAGAGGAAAGAACAAGAGAATAGCATAAAACTACAAGTTTATAAATTTTTACTGTAAACTACCTAAATGAAGTCATTCAGTCCCATAGAAGATCAAATGGTGAAAAAATTAATTTTTTACTGACATATAATACTAGTGTTTCACACAAAGTTTCATAATACAATAGAAATTCTCAAACAGATAATTCTGCTTCAAGGTATTGTTTTTCTAAAATTGGGTTAGAGGCAAATAAATTTGTTTTCTCTTTCTCTCTGACTTGAATAACCACCTTCCAGCCAGTTGGCTCTCTAAAACATGTGACAGTCTTTAAGACCATGGTTCCTCAAATTGATCAATATGGACACATACCCCTCCCAGGGGCAATGAGACTATTATTTGTAGTATAGATAATCCTCAATTTACAACAGTTCATTTAGTGACCCATTCAAAGTTAGAATGGCATAGAAGAAAGTGACTTATGACTGTTTTTCACATTTCTCTCTCTATATATTTACATAATGTGCTCTTTCTTTTCATTCTGTTTCCCTATGCCCAATCCATTGATACCATCTGTCCCAAATTTCAAAATATTCTGAGTCCTTCTGGCCTCGCAAATCTATTTATTTGACTTCTATGCTGCCCAGTCCCGCAGGACTCATTTATTTACTTATTTATTTCTTCTAGTTACAAACAAATTTCACAAAGCCAGGATTTTTTAGGGGGTGGGGGAAGAGAAGCATAGGCTGACTTTGTAAACCTCTTCAAGAGGGGGGCTTGTAAAAGCAGTACTTGTAAGCCTTTTAAGAAGGGCTCTTGCTATTTAGGGCAAGGCCTCCTCCACCCATAGGGGGAATTTCCTCTCCCACCTCTCAAATTCCTCTCACGCCTCCACCCACTCCTTCCCACGTTCAGATTATCTACTTTATTTATTTTATTTATTTGTTTTGTCAAATACATATTGGAGGTATGTAAAGATATAACAATATTCATATACATACTAGTAAAAATAAAAGAAACATTAGATATAAGAATATATCTTATATATTCAAACAGATAATTCTGCTTCAATGTATTGTTTTTCTAAAATTGGGTTAGAGGCAAATAAATTTGTTTTCTCTTTCTTTCTGACTTGAACAACCACCTTCCGCCCAGTTGACTCTCTAAAACATGTGACAGTCTGATACTAGTAAAAAAATAAAAGAAACATTGTTTGTATCTGTTGTGTGCTCTGTTGTTGTGGTTGAAGCTGAAGTAGTCGTTGACAGGAAGGATGTTGTAGCAGATGATTTTACGGGATTTAATTGGATTTGTATGCCGCCCCTCTCCGAGGTGACTGGTTCTAAGCTTTCTAAACCTAGAATTTTAAGTCTAGTTTCATATCGCCACCCAACGGGTCCTTACAACCCCCCTCTTCCGGCCCCCAACCCTAAATCTAGCCCCCATCCCCACTTCCCGAAAATACCCTGAGGAGATCGAAAGGGAGGAAAACCAGGTGGGGCCTTGGGCGGGCGCCCGTCGCCAGGTTCTGCTCCAGCAGCTCCGTCCTCGTTTCCAAGGAACTCCAAGCAGGCCGGGAGGGAGGCGGGGGAGGGCGAGGGGGGGGGACGGACAAGGCCAAGGCGGGCAAGTTAGGCCTCTCCCGCCTACAAGGTTTAACCCGGCACCGTCTCGGTGCCTGCCTCCCTCCCTTCGCCTCTCTCACCTCGAACTCGCGGATGTTGTTGGAGGTGACGAAGATGCCGATGCCGATGGGGATGAAGATGAGGCCTATGACGAAGAAAGCCGGCAGGACGGTGCCAGCGGTGAGGATGGGCTGCCAGGCCGGCAGGCGCTGCTGCTTGAAGGCCGTGTTGTCCGGCTTGCGGCTCTTGGTGACGGCTCCACCCGACGTCCCGCCGGCGGCGGCCAGGCCGCTGGCTCCCGGCTGCCCGTCCGCTTTGGCGTTGTAGTTCATCGCCATGGCGGCCCGGCAAGAGACGCGGAGAGGAGGCAGAAGCGGCGACGGAGAGACGACGACCGGTCTCCGCTTCTTTGGGTCCTCAAGAGCGACACAACCACGACTGCGCAGATACTCCGATATAAATACGAAGGAAAGCGGAGCGCTTTTTCCGGCCTTCCTCCACCCGCCGACCGGCACTTTCCGGTATGCGCATGCGCCAGGCGGATAACTTGACCTTGGGGAGGACCGGTTTCGTGACGTCGATGGATTCCGGCTCTTCCTCAATCGGTTCAAGGAGCCAATGAGAGGGACGCTTCAGGTAGAAATTCTAAAAAAAAGGAAAAAGCACGCATGCGTAGCTAAGGGGCGGGGGAAAAAAAATAAAAGAATGGCGTAAGTTTATCACGGTTAGACGTAACTGTTGCAGAACGCTGGAGGCGCTGCGGGTAGCTGTGCGTGGCTGAGTCAGAAGCGGCGTTTGTTATTAGTCTAAAAAATTATTGTGCATGGGAAAAAACGTGAAACTACAGCTGCGGGTTCTGTAATTCATCTGAGTAATATATATGCAGATTCAAGCATTGAGACTTTTTTCAAACTGGCAGTTGTAATTTTTGTCAATACGCAGATTTTCTTTTTTTTAACGTTTTTTATTCACAAATAGAAAAACAATACAATTCAAAAAGAGCAATAAACAACGATTACAAACATAATTAGAAGAAAGAAAAGAAAGGAGGAGGGACGAAAAAAGGGAAAAACATGGCAAGAAAAAGGAAAGAAACGAGGGAAAGAGAGACAGAAAGAGAAAAAAAATAAGAAAATAGAGAAAAATGGTTACATAGTACATCATCATTTTGTTTGCATTCCTGGTGAATCAAAAAGAAACTACAGTATATCTCATTGCTTTGTCTAGTCCCAATATAAACTGTTTACATTTTCATTGTGTTATTTATAGTTATCAATTATATCCATGTATTATTTACTTACTTATTGGTAAGTAAGCTTCTGGTTTCAAGCCATTTATAAAGATTTTCCTAAATGGTGTAAAAGTCTTTCTTTTGTTTATTTTGTAGTTCAAATGTGAGCCTGGATATTTTAGCGCAGTCCATAAGTCCATGAGCAGGTTTTCTTAGTGCCACCTTGGATTCTTTGGTATGCCATTCTGTTGGCCAATAACTACTGGCACCACTATCTGGTTTGTGCCATAAATCATTCAATTTTCAGATCTCGATGGTTTTATGATCTTTTCCAATTCTCTGTGTTCTATTTTTCTCTCTCCTGATATCGTCACATCAATATCCAGTTTTCTCTTCAACACAGTTGTATCCTGTGTGTTATGAGCTAAGTCATTACTGGAAATACCACAATATTTACTGTAATTATATAATTAAGGCCAATACAATTGTGGAAAACTCATTGAATACTCTATTCCAAAGCAGATCTATTTAATGCATTCAGATAGCATGGTGAAGATAAAGTCCATTCCAACTGAGTGCTTTTCTGTTGTTCTGTGGATTTTGTACAGAAGTGCTTTCTTTTGAGGCAGTTAAGCAAATATGAGGAAAAAAGGGTGTGTCTGGGTACAGGATTGGATACAGGTTGCTTTCGGTATAGATTGGGTACACGGGAAAAGACAACTCTGCCAGCAGTTACATTTCAACCTAGTGTTTCTGGCAATTTCTGTTGATTTTTTTAAAAAAAAAATCTTTATAATAAAAATAGGCATTTCAGAAATAAGATGACATGATGCACCCCAAAACTGCCATTGTTAAGAAGTATTGAAATACAGTCCCCATAACAGGGCAGCTATTATGGATTGTGAGATACGATTAACTCTGGAGTGCTGCATGAAAGAAGTCTGATATAACAGTGGGCACTGGACCAAAAAAGTAGACAATAGAATACTATAGATCACCTGCCAAGAACACCTTGACAAGTATTGATGTCATTGAGGGAAAAAAAACCAGAAGTCATGGCTTTGCCTTTCCCCTCTGGTTCACACCAGGAATCAGTCGCTCTGTTCCGCCCTAATTTTTGAAACTTCTGTATTATTTTATGCTTGTTGTGGTTTGCTCTGGCCCAGCTCCTGCCCCAAGGAATGTGGAGGTGGATGCAGGGGAAACATCAACATGTCATAGGCCTGTTTTATTGCCGACAGAGGCAGGTAGTGCAGTTTCCTCGGATGAAGAAGAAGGTGGGGGTGACTTGGAAGAGGGAGGCTTGGCACACAGCCCAAGAAGGCAATCTCCATTCAGATGCGGAAGTCTTGGACCCACGCAGGCGCAGAGTTATGCGTAGAAGGGACCAATTGAGGACATATTACAGGAGATAAGAGAGGCCACCTGTGTTTGGATGGGGCTCTAGTAATTAGAGCTGCTGATACAAATAGCAGCGTGTTGCTTTGGCTGTTGTGGAAGATTATCTGATTCCAGTTCTTCAGGACCGTGTTTTGCTGTTTTCCGGACTTTGTTGATTTTTCACGCCTTTGAAACCAAAGCAGAGCAAAGTGTGTGTGTCTCACTTCCTTGGAAGAAGGAGGGCTGTGACGTTTCTTCACAGCTGCTAGCTAAGTACTTAAAGACTGATTAAGGGGATTGTACAGCCTACAAGGTTGCTTTTGCAATACAAAAAGGGTGCTTTATTTCTTTTGAATTTTGTGATAAAGAACATTGTTTTGAATTTTCAAACATGTGTGTGTCTGAAATTTGTACCCTTGAATTTTCGGGAGGGTCATACCAGAGAGCCCAGCAGAACAATGATGCTGCTACAATTAATCATGAAAGATAAAATAGGCTTTCCTTTTCAGCTTGTGAGAATTTTTTGAAAAAAAAAAATGGGATACTTGCACAGAACAGTTCCATTCACAAAACAAACCTCAGAAATTCTATCCCAGAGTGTACCGGGGTGGGTGGCTGGCTTTTTTTTTTTTGTATTGGTGGCTTCGACCACTACATGAGAATTCTATCATTTCAATCATTTTAAAACTATGGGAATCTCTTTACAGAATGGATCTTGGCACTTCAACAGTGCAACCGCATAAATTCCTTGTGGTCTCTCAACCCAACAATAAGTGTGCACCTCTGAAATAAATAACAGTTTGCTATTACATATTTGGTTGTTCATTTGTGGAAAGTATTACGGGTGTTAAAAAGCTGGACTTTAGCAAAAGGTGAAAAGGCACACGTTAATGTGATTTGCAGCCTGTAGCGCTAATTGTAAAAATTTCCTGAAATTGTAAAAATAAATCTGATTGACGCCATAAAGGTTTTTTTTAATTTTCATGTTTTTTTCCAGTTAGCATAACTTTACACACAGAAATCCCTGTTTAAATCAAATCTCTGACATCTACTAAAGCCTTCATACAATCTAAATGGAAAATTTCAAGTCAGGTAAATTGGTGGTTACCCCATAAGGAAGTCCTAGGCTATGATTAACTCTTCTTATTACTTCTGCTGACTGATCTTATCCATGTTTATTGATAATTTCCCCTTGATTTCATTGGGGTTTACAATCATCTCTATAGCCAGAGGGCCATTTCTCATCTTATCTTGCATAAATAACCACCTTAGCTATGTACGTACTGAACATCATTCAGACGTAGCAATATATTAACAGCAAAGTCTTCCTGATTACGTCCACACTTAGAAAACCCACATTATGTAATGAATGAGGAAATATTTTATCATTTGTATAGTACTAATTCATGGTGGGTGGGTGTTCCTTCTAGTAAGTGTTGATGCCTAGCAACTGCCTGGACAAATTCCTGCAGTTTTCTTGGCAAGATTTTTGGAAATACCGTAGCTTGTCCTTGGTTTTCTTCCTACAGTTGACATATATAGATTGGCCCAAGATCACCAAGCTGGTTTTGTCCCTAGGACTAGAACTGTTCCAGGGATGGGCTGCTAGGGGTTTGCAGAGTTTGGGAGAATCTCTAGCTAAGATTCTGTGCAGTTTGGAGAACCCCCAAATCCCACTCCTGGCTGCTTCCCACCCCTCAGGAGTCCCCACACAGCCCGTTTTCGATGCAGGTAAGTGCATGGGCACGTGTGCAGAAGCTTGGGGAGGGTAAAAAACGGGCCTACCGGAAATTCGAGAATGCCTCTAGAGGGCCTTTTTTTAAATTGAATTTTTAAAATTAATTTTAAGAAATAGAATATAAAACTCACGCACAATATATAACAAGGGCTCGGTGATCAGTGCCCACCACCAGACAACCATTCACATCCCACCACCAAATTGGGGTTGTTTCTTATATATACACCATTTTAACTCCAGACCAATGTCTCTATTTAGATATTATAAAGTGATTTCAATTTATTCCTTATAGCCTGGTCTCGGATTCTACTAACCATATATCGTCTTACCTTGTCCCATCGTCCCATCAGTTGTCACAAATCAGTTTCATTAACCAAATTCATCCTTTTATCCATAATCTCAGATTGCATGTGATCCACCATCTCATTCATTCTATTCTATACTACATCTGAACAGGCTACAATTAATTTCTCCATCCAATTAGTTAAACTGACCTTAATTAATATAGCATAATCTTTTTTCAATATGAACTGTTAAAATAAAATAAAAATTACAATTGCCGTCTGTTAAATTCAAGGGCTACCATAATATTGTTGCACACTTATGAAAATTTATTTGGCACAGTGCAATAAAAAGTGTTTGGCACAAGAATATGTCACAACACACATGTAAGCATTGTTTAATAAACATTGGCATACAATATTTTAAAAAAATTAAAAGTCAAATACAATTCAAGGCTTTGGTTTGTTGGCAGTTATTTTCATATTACATCCTAGCACAGTGCAAAGTTCTATAATACTGTCTTAAAAAGCAGTCTTCAGGGCAATTCAGTCAGAGAGTCACATTTTGGCTGGAAACATCTGTGACAAATTTTCTTTTAAAGGTGCCTTTATTGAGGTCAAATCCCTATCACTACCTATAGAAAATATACAAACTGGCACCTTGCAATTTTGACAGTGTATTCTACAAAATGAATGTGCCACGGACACGATAATCAGAAGGTCCGTCAAAACAAAATCCCCCATTACAAAGTATATTATAAAAATAAATTATGTAGGAAACACCAAACAAAATCAGACAAATACCAATGGGTTTGGACTCTTTGCAAAGCACATGCTTTCCTTCCCTACTGTCTAATTTAAAAAACAGCGAACACAGTTTCTTGAGAATTAAAAGTTGTGTGCAAACACAAACACACACACACAAATCAAAATCCAGCGGAAGCAGCAAAATGTACTTCCACAAGGGATCAGTAGCACGGAAGATCAGAATGATAGAGGTGGAACTTTCACAGTCATCAACCCAGAGGTGTGGAGAAGAAGTGCACAAGAATAACACGGAGTTGATGTGGCTTCTCATCTCGAGTTTATGCGCACCTGATGAATGACGATGCTCTCTAAAGGGGAAAGAAGCATAGTAAGCAACAACTGTTACCATGGGACACATGAAATCTTAAAGAGGATCATTACTGAATTTTCTCCCATCCCAACACATTATAGTCACTTGATATAAGTGGCATCTATCAAGATTGCTAGAGTAGAATCTGGAGCACTCCAGGAAGTATTTGTCCTTGTGTTCAGATATAAAAAAGGGATTATCCATTCCACTTGTGCAAAACAGGGCATCTTCACGGAAGGCAGTAAAGTCTTGTTCTCACCTAACATCTCAATAATCAATAGCAATAGCACACAGACGTATATATCGCTTTACAGCCCTTTCTAAGCATATTGCATCCAGCAATCTGGATCCTCATTTGACTGACCTCAGAAGGATGGAAGGCTGAGTCAACCTTTAGCTGGTTAGGATTGAACTCCTGGCAGTGGAATGCAGAATTAGCCTGCAATACAGCATTCCAACCACTCTGCCACCATGGCTCATCGATGGGGTGAGAAGAACGTTGAGAAGAACCACACACATCTGTCTTTGGTATGTATGTATTATTTGTGCTTAATGCGATCAGTATTATGTGGACTTCACAATTATTCTTTGGGTCTTTATCCCCATGCATACATAGGAAACTGGAAAGGGGAATGATAATTAGGACCCTCTAAATATAGGCTGTGGGTGTAAGGTATTCGATAATGACCCAAATAATTACTATTCAAGTAAATATTTTAATACATAAATACCTAAAGAGTCAGTGCTTTTGTTTTCAGCATTGGGGGGGGGGGGGGGAGGAGAGAAATCTAAGACCTGGCTTCTTTTCAAAGAATGAAACATTATCTTTGTTGGCCTTCAAAGCAAATTATGATTTACCGGTAAATGTTTAAGATATAGCTCTGTGCTTTAATTTGGGCCCAAACGTAGTGCAGTAGAGCAGTGTTTCCCAACCTTGGCAACTTGAACATATCTGGACTTCAACTCCCAGAATTCCCCAGCCAGCATTCACTGGCTGGGGAATTCTGGGAGTTGAAGTCCAGATATGTTCAAGTTGCCAAGGTTGGGAAACACTGCAGTAGAGAGCAGGTTGGCTTATCTTTAGTTGAATACATCCTAAACCTATAGAGCTTCAGAAGTATAAAATGACTTGGTTGGGGTAGGGATGGATTAAAAGAGTACTGGATTAAATGATGAACAGGTCAGTCCTACGAAATAACCTGCAATGGGAATCACTCACAGTTGTCCTAAGTGCAGCTTCACTTATTCAAGGAGGAAGGTGGCAAAATGATAGAAAGCAAGGTCTGTTTCCCCTTTTTTTTTTTTACTTACAGTCATGATGGAATGATCAAGGATGGGCAGGGTAGGGTAGGTTTCGTTCAAAATTGCCCCCCTAAGGAATACTGGGAGCTTTGGTAATAGTGCCTGAGCGAACTGCCTGAGAGGGAGAGGGGAAAACAATAAGAACAAAACAAAAAGACAGAATGAGTTTGGCTATGATGACAAGTCACACTAAACTCAGTCAATGGATTGTGGTCCAGATAGGTTTGCTGTTGTCTGAAAAGACAGCCAAGATAACATCCAAGTGGGGCTTTGGGAGAAGAATGTCGCCCTTTCTCTCCTGCATTCCTTCCTAGAAATTTAAATCTATATAAATCTATGGTGAAGGGAACAGATTTAAAAAAGTCTCTTTTTTGAGCATCTTTGTACAATGTCCTAGAGAAACTGCAGCTACAGGAGGAGGAGGCTGAGCTCTGACCCCTTTCTCAGTGAAATAACAGGATTGAACTCCTTCTAAGAATATGACCAGGAAACTAATTTTTGTGCAGCTCTAATTTAAAACTTCAATTTTAGTAATAGGAAGGAAAATAATAGCATTAGCCACTCTTGAGAGGCAGAAACTGTTTTTTCTTTATGAAGGTTATTTGTTGAAGAAGTTAAAATATATTTATGTACTTTAAAATATATGTTTTCATTCTGAGACTTCACCAATAGGTAGGGAAAAAGAACTCCTTTTCCTTAAGGCTTTCCAATTTGGGTTTATTTATCTTATTTTTGCTTAGATAGCATATATGTGTGTATGATTGCTTCATATTCAGACAGAGCTGTTAGGATCTCATAAAATGATTGAATATAATACATTAAACAGAATATTAATTGGTAGGGATTTTACAAATATACTTATCATAGGATCCCGGTTTTAAAATATCGCTGTGAACTTTAGATCATCAGAAAGAAAAAAATATGTTTTGAAATGCAGCGTTAGAAAAAGGAATTGAGAATTGCTTGGACCACAAGACTAACAAATTATTCAGCCCTACATGAAGTAAAACAAAGTTGATCATTGGAAACATTAATAATGAAGCTGAAGCTTGGATATTTTGGCCACATAATATAAAGACAAGAATCACTGGAGAAGACACCAAGGCTTGGAAAAATCAAAGGCAATAGAAAAAGAGATCAATAAAAGACAAGATGGCTATAAGCAATCACCAAGTATGAGTTTATAAGAATTCAAAGAACCAGTGATTGACAGATAATCTTTATGTCTCTTGGGTCATAAAGAATCAGAAGAATTTGAATGACAGCACAACAAGGAATTGGAAGTGTAATTATATTTAATTTGTCCCATGGATTGCAGTGAAAACTCAGCATAGTTAACTGACTTTCTTTGAAAATTCTGAAAGCAGACTGAGTCTAATTCTTTATAAATGTCAACTGCAGTTGTCATGAATGTTACCACTGTCATGATGATAAATATATTGCAACATCATTTGCTTTTTTTAAAGATGGGAGTTCCTTTCGTAATCCCATTATCAAATTGAATACTTCTGCATTAAGTGTTCATATATTAAATATTTCTTTGTGAAAATATTCACACTCTTGCAAAGTAGTAAGTGTTGATTATAGGGATGAACCAATGGCGGCTATTATTATTATTATTATTATTATTATTATTATTATTATTATTAAATCTTCAATTCTATTCACAGTCTGGGACTGATAAAAACTTAACAATCCATGTCCTAACTAAGAAGCTGCTAAAGTAACATCTGAGTATACAGGCAGTTCCAAGTAAGGTGGTATACAAATCTAATAAATAAATAAATAAATAAAATTGCTCCTGTTGTTGTTGTTGTTACTATTTTGTGCTCTATTGCAGTTTAGGCATAGGTAAATCAAATTTTGGAATTTTTCAAATGCATAATTTGCAGAAGTGCCTCTTATAGGAAAAAGCTGATTAAACTAACTTCTAACCAAATCAAAGTGACATCAATACATCTTGAGATCAAGTTTTAAATAATCTATTCTAACACATTGCCACTAGATGGCACTACCCTAACTTTATTCAAAAAGCAACCAATTCCCATTACTGTACTGTATACTTACTTGGAAGCACGATTCAAAGAAATTCATGAAGTTTACTGCCAGGTTTCAAAAAGTGAATGTTGTAATGTATGCCCACCCATATTTGCTCTTTATAATTAATATGATGGTGACATGGCTATTTGGCACCTCAATATAAAATCTGAATATCCCAACCATATAAAAACATGCTGATTAAATTAAATCTTGGTGGCTCATTTCTATCCTCATCTTAAATAAGTTTCCACAAAGCCCATAGTTTACAGATGCCTTGTCTGCCACTTTTGTGCTTCAAGAACTTTAAAGACCCTTCCCTACAAATGCCTCACTGGAGTGTATCACGTTTTGTCACTTCCAGGAAGATTAACATAATTTAATCCAAACATACTTCTAGTACTTCTTGCATTCTTCGTTGATGCTTTTCAACCTAGAAGTTCTTATAATGTATACAAAATTCCTACCGTGGAACCTTGTCCAAGTAGTAAGATAGTTTTAACATGAGATCAACATTTATAATCACAAAATATTACCATCGCTCAAGCTGTTATGAAAGTTCAGTGAAGACTAAAGGAATTACATTTATTTTGGGGGTTGGAGATACCCATCTGTGAAAATAAGCCCCAATAGATGATCTCACTGCCAACAAATGACAGTTTTGATCATGCTCGCAAATGTCAGCAGCTAATAGGTAATAAAAGCAGACAAGAGCTTTCTAAAGCTATGGTTACTATAGTACTTGGTGCCATAAGCCAGTTAAAACATTGGGAAGCAGATAGCAAATGTGACCCTATGTTATTATCAAAATGACCTCAAACCCAAGTTAATATTGGGGGGGGGGGAATCTAAATTAGCCAACGTTGTATTTAGTCCCTCATTAAACCATATCTTGAGACATCTGTGGTATTTTAGTGCTACCAAGGCATTGTATGAAGAGTAATACAAAAATGGTCTGGGGTCGCATAGCTACAGAACATTAAGAATTCATTGGATAATACCTCCTATGAATGGATGGTATAAAAAAGGCTGCATTTTTAACAAGCTTTTTATTGGTTTCAATGATCCTTAAACCTGTGGGCCAGTAGATATAACTCTAAGGTCAGGGGAAAGGTTATATGCTAGTTCTGTATTCACTAAACTCTGGGATAGCAGGCACCAATTAACTCATTACTGCCAGTCTGTCCACATTGGTAGATTTTATTTTAATTAAATAATGTAGTTCTTTTTTTATTAAAAAAAAAAAGCTAAAGCTGCATTTTATCTAAAGAGCAACATAAAAAGCTGTAGTCAATTAGTAGTTGCTGGTGAGTTGCAAAACCACCATAAAATGAATTCAATCTTTTCCCCCCAATATTAAATATTCCACATCAACAAGGCCTGATCTGATACCCTGAAATTATCCCTTACCTCCATTTAAATATAAATTCCCCCTTTGTTGGTTATCAAAAATAAGAAAATCTATAAATTCAGCAGATGTGAGGAACAGAGATACCTCAACAATCTATTTAAAACATACCTTTCCCTGGCTCATTTAAATGAGTAGCTGCCATTGATTTCTATGGTCAAAGCATTGACCTGTAAATGTGTATTTAATTCATTCTCTCTCCTACCCAGCACTGGGTAGCCTGGTCTTTACCAAAGATTCCAGATGTAATAAGTTTGATAAAAATGATTATATTAATTCATTACATCATATTTCATTTCTTTTCTAAGCCACATTCATCAGACTCTTCCTATCATTAGGGAATGTTGCACATGTCACAAGTACAACCAACCTATTTGATAACATAGTTTACATCCAGAGGTGGGCTGCTAAGTTGGAACGGTGATGTGTGCTCGCCCCTGTGGCTCTGAGTGCTAGTGGAATCCAGTGCAATTCTGCTACTGCACCTGGGCAGGTAGTGAAATCGCGTGTGGAGATGCAGGGGTGCCCGTGATGCACTTGCGCCTCTGTGTGCGATTTTGCTACTAGTCCATGTGCAGTAGCATCATTATGCGGGACTCCGCTAGTACTCAGAGCCATGGGGCAAGTACACATCACCGTTCCATCTTAGCAGCCCACCTCTGTTAACATCTCTATTGTACTAAAGGAGGGAGGGATGGAGAGGGAGAGAAATTTTAATCCTGAAAGCATCCTTATGGCTTCAACCCATATTTTCCCCACAATAACAGCAAGGATATATGCTTAAGGAAGAACTAGAACTCAGTTTCCTGGTTTCTAGCCCAGCACTTTGGCTACTGCACCAAACTGATTCAAGATTATGTCTCATTGATCAAAGCCACGATGGACAAATGAAATCAGTTATCAATGGAGCCATCTGGTGATGGCCACATGACATGTGGAAGTTTGCAAATTAGAATACAAAAAGAATATGCAAGGAATAAAAATGGATATGTTGTGTATCTGTGAAACTAAGAGAAAGGGCTACTACATCTCAATGAAAATAGCTGGAGAAAAGTATAAAAATGCTTGCAGAGAAAAAAGAGGGTTGGTTGGAAAAAATTATACCCATATGCTTATGTATACAAATGAGGCCATGCTGTTGACTGAACCCAAATGATTTTCAGGAAATGTTAGTTAAGTTATGATGAAAAAGATACTATGGTTTCACTGATTAATTAATGAAGTACTAAGGTACTTGTGCTAAATGGGGGGAAATGGAATGAATTATAGCGAGTAGCACATGAATGGTATTCATCTAGAGCAGGGATGGCGAACCTTTTTTTCCTCAAGTGCCGAAACAACATGGACACATACTATCACGCATGCGTGAGTGCCCACACCCATAATTCAATGCATGAGGAGGGCGAAAACAGCTTCCCCTGCCCCCCCCCCCTGGAGGCCCCCTCTGGAGGCCGGAAATGGCCTGTTTCCCAACTTCTTGTGGGCCCAGTAGGCTCGTGTTTCACCCTTCCCAGGCTCCAAAGGCTTTTCTGGAGCCAGGGGAGGATAAAAACTCCCTCTCCCATTCCCCCTGGAGGCTCTCTGGAAGCCAAAAACGCCCTCCCAGAGCCTCTGTGTGAGCCAAAAATCAGCTGGCCGGCATACACATGCACAATGGAGCTGAGGTAGGGCAACAGCAGATATGGCTCTGTGTGTCACCTATGGTACCTGTTCGGCATCAATGATCTAGAGTCCTATGTAGGGCCCATGCCCCACAAGAAGGCAATTTCATTTTTAATGGGGGCAATTGGAACCTTGTTTAAACCTAGTTAATGGCCTTTTAGGCTTCCTCTGCGTGAGTACAGTGATCTCTCGATTAGCGCGGGGGTTACATTCCAAGACCTCCCGCGCTAATCGATTTCCACGTTATAGTGGTGCGGAAGTAAAAAACACCATCTACGCATGCGCGCCATTTTTTTCATGGCCGCACATGCGCAGATGGTGGAGTTTGCGTGTGGGCGGCGGGGAAGACCAAGGGAAGGTTCCTTCAGCCGCCCAACAGCTGATCTGCTCCGCAGCGCGGAAGCAGCGAGGAGCCGGAGATGGGGTAAAGGCAAAGGGGAAACCCCATCTTCGGCTCCTCGCTGCTGCCGCGCTGCGGAGCGGATCAGGTGTTGGGCGGCTGAAGGAACCTTCCCTTGGTCTTCCCGCCGCCCAGGCAAAGGGGAAACCCCACGATCGCTTGCCGCTTGCTGCTTGCTGTATTGCAGCTTGGAGCCTTGCTTCGCCTCCTTCGCTGCAATACGGCAAGCGGCAAGCGGCAAGCGATCTTGGGGTTTCCCCTTTGCCTGGGCGGCGCTGGGGCCATGCGGAGCCGCTCATCTAGGGGGGGCGTGGACTGGCAAGGTGCCCTCCGCTCTCTCTCTTTCTCTCCCTGTTACCGGTGTGGTATAAGAGAGAGAAAGAGAGAGAAAGGAGGGCGACTTGCCAGTCCACGCTGCCCTGGATGAGCGGCCCCGCATGGCCCCAGCGCCGGACTCCGCCGTTGCCTCCGCCCTTGTTCGGCTCTGCAGCTGAGAGGCCACGTCCACCCCCTCCTCGGTGTCCCCGGCACCCAGCGTCCCCACGCCGCCTCCACCTCCCGGTAATGCGCCCAACCTCTGCCTCTCTCTTTCTCTCTCATATACCACGCCGGCAACAGGGAGAGAAAGAGAGAGAGAACTAGCGCGGACTTATAGAAACATAGAAACATAGAAGACTGATTATTATTTTGATTATTTTATTATTAATTATTTTTTAATTAATATTTTTTGAAAAACCGCGTTGCAGCGTTTCGCGCTAATCGAGACCGTGCTAATCGAGGGATCACTGTAGTTCACTTTTTGAATAATAAGAATTATATATATTGGGGGGGGGAGGCCTCAGGATTTTAGCGATGCTTACATGGGCCATGGCCAGAAAAAGGTTGGGAACCACTGGTCTAGAGTTAGGTTTCCCTTGGTGAAATGTTTCCAAAATTGGGGAAATGATGGCAGATATTTTAAGATGTGTAAATTCTGGCTGAAAAATAATAATTAGTATGTGGAAGAATGCTTGTTGAAAGAAACAAAATTCTTCTTCCTAAGTTGTTATATGGAAGTGAGGGTTGTGCAAGTAAGAATAAATTTTAAAAGTAAGTTGATTGGGCAGGAGCTATTTAATAAGCATTTGTGGGTACTCGGTGAATGTGATTTTAACACAAAAGAGCAGTGAGCAGTACAGAAGAATTAGGAGGAAAGGTTTGGTCACCCACAGAAAAAATGAGAGACAGGGACTGAATTGCAAAACAAATATATGAAGAGAATGTGTATGAGTTAAGAGGAAAAGAGTAATTGTGGTTGGAATTGATAAGATCCTCAGAAACGGGAGAAGTTTAAACAAGCAGTGCATATAGTAGAAATAAAATGAGGTACAGAGAATGCTGTTGGTGTTAACTAAGCGTAATTATATCTCCCCCCCCCCCATTTTTTTGGGTCCTTTCTTGTGTCTTTGTTCCTTATGCTTGGTGTTTCTCATTCCTTTTCTGCACTTTGAACAATATTCCTTGCCCCAAAAGGGAATACTGTGATGGGCGTGTACAGCAGGTATCATTTTACTCTACTACTGTACAGTGATACCTTGTCTTACAAACTTAATTGGTTCCGGGACAAGGTTCTTAAGGTAAAAAGTTTGTAAGACGAAACAATGTTTTCCATAGGAATCAATGGAAAAGTGATTAATGCGTGCAAGCCCAAAATTTACCCCTTTTGCCAGCCAAAGCGCCCATTTTTGCGCTGCTGGGATTCCCCTGAGGCTCCCCTCCATGGGAAACCCCACCTCCAGACTTCCATTGCCAGAGAAGCACCTGTTTTTGCACTGCTGGGATTCCCCTGCTGGGATTCCCCTGCAGCATTACAAAAACACGGAAGTCCGGAGGTGAGGTTTCCCATAGAGCAGAGCCTCAGGGGAATCCCAGCAGCACAAAAACGGGTGCTTCGCTGGCAACGGAAGTCTGGAGGCGGGGCATCCCAGAGGCAGCAGTGGGTTTGTAAGGTGAAAATAGTTTGTAAGAAGAGGCAAAAAAATCTTAAACCCCGGGTTTGTATCTTGAAAAGTTTGTATGATGAGGTGTTTGTAAGACGAGGTATCACTGTATTTCCAACTGCAAGAAGCTGGGGGCTGGAAAATAGGACTGGAAAAGAATTTGGCATTTTCTAAGCATGAAAAATCAATAGAAACAATGGTTGTTGTTGTTGTTGTTGTTGTAAATCACAGATTGTGAATTTAAGAAACTGCCACACAAAAAAATCAGATGCCTTTGCTGAGAAAGTTGCTTGTGAAATCTATTCAACATTTGTAGGCTGGGAGGGCACACAACATTTCAACAACCAGCAGATACAGCCTGCCTCCAAGCCCCTCAGAAATCCAGTAATGCTCATAGAATTGCAGAAGTTTGAATTAGGGTCAGTTGTCCAAAGAAAGAAGCATTTCTGGAACAGAGTGGAATAGCACAGAACACAAGTGCCACTCTGTGTAGAAACCCTTTACCAATGTGGTTAGGCAATATGGGAATTTGAAGTTCAACTAATACCGGCATTGGGCTGAGGGGACAGACTCAATGGAAATATCAACATGTCATCATACCTTTTTTTTAAAAAATTAACTCTCATTGGAATCTATGATATTTTAGACCTATTTGTAATTTGAAGAATGAGGGTTCAGTCAATGAAGAACTGCTTTAAAAAAAATTTTTTGCTGCTTTTAACTAATGTATTGTTCATCTGGAACTTGAAATATTTGAAAACATTTCAGTACATAAACCTTCGGATGAGGAAGAAAATGTAGCTATCTTCTTCTGTGACTTCCTTCCAATTTGTGAAAGATTTTTCGTTTATGGCACCATTTCAGTTATGATTCATTTGTTTGTGCATATTGGAACCACTGATGGACGGCTACTTTTGTTTTATAGACTGTTCTTTCAAACAATCTCTTTCTTCAGATGTTCCTGACAATCTTCTAATGCAGTGTTTCCCAACCTTGGCAACTTGAAGATATCTGGACTTCAACCCCCAGAATTCCCCAGCCAGCATTCGCTGGCTGGGGAATTCTGGGAGATGAAGTCCAAATATCTTCAAGTTGCCAAGTTTGGGAAACACTGTTCTAATGAACAAATCCCTTCATTCTATTTTAGCAAATATAACCATTTCATTTTTAAATGGTTAGGGTTGCACGAGCAGGAAGATTAATTTTCATTACATTTCCTTTTAGTCCAGAACCTTAAGAAATCTCTTGCTGAATTTTAACAGATTATCCAACTGGAAGAGAGGGGAAGAAAGGAAGGAATTTGCTATCAAAGTCTTTCCCACCAAAACTAGAAGTTTTCGTTCCATTAGCTTGCTTTTAAGAAAGCTTCCTTCGTAATTGAAGTCAGCGTATTTTAAAAGAGACCTCTATTTTTAAAACATGCTTTCAAAAACAAGACAAAGCACTTCAAAAAAATTCAATACAGGCAGAAGAAAAACAATCTCGCGAAAATACCTTCCAGTTTTTCCCTGTTCTAGGCATAGGTTGTGACTCTGATTCAGAATGGCTGGTATTTAACACGGTCTCTACTCCAGGTTGCTTCAAAAATTAAGAGATTACTGTCTGATTTGTCATTCAATAACCTGAGTGAGAATTTTAAATGATTTTAAGGCTCCCTCAATTAAATCTAGCTTGAGGAGGAGGAAAACATTAAAGGCTGGCTCTTTATCAGGTTTTTATGTTCTACTAAATCACTAATGGGGGTATTTCATATTGTCAGTTTTTAACTGGGAAACATCAGAACTGGAGGAACAAAACACTACGCCTTTTCTAATGAGCTGCAATTAAACAGTCAACTCCGTTATGTTTCTGGCAAACCACTCCTGTAGAGGTCCTGGCAGTCTCAAATGATTACATAATGCAAAAAGGGGGGCGGTATAAGAAAACCATTTTATAATTAAGAAGGAGCTGTTTGGGCATGTTAAATCGGTAGCTCCTTTGTAGAAGTGGCTGAACCAGGCTGATCTGTGGGTGTTCAACTCAACTGAGGGGGAAACGCAAGGATTACTACATTCAGTAGGTAAGACACGCATGCATTAGTTGATGTGACAGCTTCAGCAGGTGTCATTAGTACATGCCAACACGGAAAAAAAACACACAAGCAGGGCTTATTTCCATGGTAGCAGTAAAACCTACACAACATACCCCCTGAGACACTGCCCTCAGCCCTTCCCGCCACCAAGGGAGGAAGAGCTATTGGCTGAAGACTTCTTCAGTTCTATTTTCATAGACTGAGTCTCGGCACGAGGCTCGAATTTGGTCTGATTTCCTGATCCAGGGGCCGGCACAATTGGCTTCCCAGCTTTCATACCTTTAGATACAGGGATTCGGGTAGGTGTAGGTCTCAGGGACGACCCATCCTGTCCTGTCTGTAAGACAAAGAGGGGGGAAGCCACAATATTAGATTTACGTGTGTAATTGGTGCATGTGTATTTGTACACACAACTTCCATTTCAATCTACGACTGTGCCAAAATCAACAGCAAACAATGTCGGCTGGCAGAACCTCGGGGAAGAGCCTTCTCTGTGGTGGCCCCGACCCTTTGGAATCAACTACCCCCACAGCTCTGTATTATCTCCAACTTACCGGTCTTCCGGAAATCCATTAAGACCTGGCTTTTCCTAGAATTAGGATTGACTGTATGATTTTTTTAGGACATTATTATATTTTATTGCACTGTTGATTTTATTGCTGTATTTTTATTGTTGTTTTTATGACTATTGTTAGGCACTCTGAGTCCTTTTTTGGACTGAGCGGCAAACAAACAAACAAATAAATAGTCAGCTTCTATGCCTACGGGAGAGTAGAGCCTAGCATTCCTGCTCCTAGTTCATCATCTTAATCACTGTACTATACTGGCTCTACACACCCAAACACACACACCCAAATACACACACAAACACACACACACACCTATCCTTCTACAGCTGCTTATTATTTTCCATAATAAATATACTTAGAGACACCATTTTCATCAACACACAGTAGCTGGGGATTCAGCCCAAGAGCAATATACTGTAACTTCTTTCCGCAAGCTGATCAAATCTAGTACAAATTATGCAAAGATTGGCAAGATGGCCTCTATTACTCCCACAAATGGTATTGTACCCCCGACACACACACTGAAATTAAAACTTTAAACATACCACATGTAATGGGATGGTGGGAAATGTGGGGAAATATTAACCCGTTGAAGCTGGCTCAAGAAAACAGAAATCACAAAAACTACTAGAACTCTACTTTTGTGGGGTACAATAACAGAATCGTGAAAGACTGAAAGGGTTTTCCTCTGCCTCCTCCTATATCAAAGAAAATCAAGACAGGGTCATCTTGAGTTTCTTTCTCATTATTATTATTATTATTATTATTATTATTATTATTATTATTTATTAGATTTGTATGCCGCCCCTCTCCGAAGACTTGGGGTGGCATACAAATCCTGTCTTCTCATTCCAGATTGATGTTTTTTTAACTATTTTTGCATTCTTTCTTCAAGGTGATTTTCATCTCCATTCAAGGATGGAAGTTAAGCCAATACAAAAAAACCACAGTGTCAGAATTTTAAAATATTCCTGGACTAAAGCAGCATTTAGAGTAAACTTTCTCATCTCGGAGCTCTTCTGATGTAAGGGGATTGTAATTCCCAGAATTCCTTGCTAATATGGTCAAAACAGCTTTGGCAATTGGAAATTGTCAAATTAGAGAAGTACTTTACTGACTTTTCTCAAAACTTTTATGATCTATTATAGATTATATTATGATCTATTTCTTTTTAGAAATAGGTTATTATGATCTATTTCTTTTTAGAAATAGGTCATTATGATCTATTTCTTTTTAGAAATAGGTCATTATGATCTATTTCTTTTTAGAAAATCTGAAATCCTGGGTGGAAAAAAATACTCAGAGACTCCCCCCCCCAGCAGAATTCACTTAAGTTCTGTTCGAAAAAAGTTCCTAATGTTATGTTCCCGGGTCACCCTGACCCGGACCGAAAACTCTTCATTTGCAGTGCTTATGTTTGGTCTTTTTGAAAGCTTTTTTCACCTGGAAACATGTTTGAACATTTCTGCACACAATGGAATGAAAATTGAACTGAAAAAATTAATCCTTATTGGTTTATTTTGCACATAAATGTGCCTCCCCCCCGTTTTTGTGAAAGTTTTTTCAATTTATGGATAGTTTTGCTTGCAAAATCCATTCTATTTTACTAAAGTTGGTGTGGGATTGGTAGCTTGAACATTTCTGCACACAATGATATGAAAATTGAACTGAGAAAATTAATCCTTATTGGTTTATTTTGCTCATAAATGGGCCCCCATGCTTATACTCAAATAGGCTTATACTCGAGTAGGCTTATACTCGAGTATAAAATGATATGGTCTTATATTCAAAAATAAACCAATAAGAATCATTTTTTTTCAGTTCATTTCTATTTTTCTTATGTTTAGGATTGTTCAATTTAGTATATCAAAACTTTTGAGTTTATTGATAATTTTGCCTGCAAAATGCATTCTATTTTACTATTCTATTTTGGTGTGGGATTGGTAGCTTGAACCTTTCTGAACATAATGATATGAAAATTAAACTGAAAAAATGATCCTTATTGGTTTATTTTGCTCATAAATGGGCCCCCATGCTTATACTCAAATAGGCTTATACTCGAGTAGGCTTATACTCGAGTATAAAACAATAAACCAATAAGAGTCATTTTTTTCAGTTCATTTATATTTTTCTTATGTTCAGGATTGTTCAATTTAGTATATCAAACCTTTTGGGGGAAAATTCCTTAGGGATTTGTAGCCTTAAAAAATATAAATTGACACGAAATTCAAAAAGGATGGGGGGAGGGGCTTTTTGATCAAAATAAAAATATAAGTCTCAATTTTTCCAGTTCAATTTTCATATCATTATGTTCATAAATGTTCAAACTAGTTTTCCAGTTGAAAAAGTTTTCAAAAAGATTAAATTCAAGTACCTAAAAAAAATATTTTTGGTCCTGTCATATACGAACAGAAACAGATTTGAAGTTATGATTTTTTTTGGCCCAGAAAACAATTAGCCACCACCCCAAAAATATTTTTTGATGACCAGCATTGTTAAATTGAGTAAATGAATGCCTAAGATTTTAAAGAATATTTCGGATTTGGAGCATAAAAAAATAAAAAGTGAAAATGATTGCAAGCAGCCGAGGGGGGGGGAGGCCTTATTTCTGATGTTAAAAAACCAGTAAGAATCATTTTTTTCAGTTCCTTTATATTTTTTTTATATTCAGAAATGTTCAAGCTACCAATCCCACACCAACTCCAGTAAAATAGAATGGATTTTGCAAGCAAAACTATCCATAAATTGAAAAAAAATCACAAAAACGGGGGGGGCGGCACATTTATGTGCAAAATAAACCAATAAGGATTAATTTTTTCATTTCAATTTTCATATCATTGTGTGCAGAAATGTTCAGACTACTTTCCAAGTGAAAAAAGTTTTCAAATTGACCAAACATAAGCACTTCAAATGAAGTGTTTTCGGTCCGGGTCGTATGTGACCCGAACATAACATTAGGAACTTTTTTTGCTCAGCAAAAACTAAGCCCCCCACCCCCCAAAAAAAATTCTCATAGAGAGAACCCCTGAAATGATGAAAAGTCATGAAATTTCAAGTTTCAGATATGCAGGGAAAATTTTTTACAGGGACTCAAACTTGGCTTCGGGTCACATACGACCCGAACAGAACAGCAGGGCTACAGACATATCTATTGTATATCTGAAAAGGTTTAGCCTGAAAACACAGAAGCCTGATGAAATGTAGATCAGTTAATACTAGAGATCATAGCTTCTACCAATGGTGCTGAAATTCCCAGGAAATCTTGGGGGAGAAAAAAAATCACTGGAGAAAGCAATGTCCTTAAAGCTGATTGTGCCCATTCATTAGAAGTAGTGGTGGCACCGTTACATCTACACAGCACCTCATTTTAGCCAACAAAGAATTTGTTGCCATCTGCAAACCTATTTAGAGGGCAAATATAATCCTAACCTTATTTACAATATATGATTCACTGTAAAGTAACCATCATTAGTCTTGTACTCTCCATGTATCAATATCCCAAACACCTACATTTGAGAATAGGCATTCTTGAAAATTACCAGAGATGCAGTTCAAATCACCTATTGAGAAGAGTAATATAATAACAGAGTTGGAGGGGACCTTGGAGGTCTTCTAATTCAACTTCCTAATTAAACAGGAAACCCTATAGCAGTGATATTGAACCTTTTTTCCTCGAGTGCCAAAATAGCGTGGGTGCACACTATCGCGCATGCATGAGTGCTCGTACCCATGATTCAATGCCTGGGGAGGGCGAAAACAGCTTTCTATGCCCCTGGAGCCCCTCTGGAGGCCAGAAATGGCCTGTTTCTCAACTTCTGGTGGGCCCAGTAGGCTCGTGTTTTTTCCCTTCCCAGGCTCCAAAGGTTTACCTGGAACTAGGGGAGGGTAAAAACTCCCTTCTCCACCCCTCATCCCCCGGAGGCTCTCTGGAAGTCAAAAATGTCCTCCCAGTGCCTCTGTGTAAGCCAAAAATCAGTTGGTCAGCACACACATGCAGGTTGAAGCTGAGTTAGGGCAATGGCTCACATGCCAGCAGATATGGCTCTGCGTGCCACCTGTGGCACCCGTGCCATAGGTTCGCCATTACTGCCCTATAGCATTTCAGACAAATGGCTGTCCAATCTCTTCTTAAAATCCACCTATGATGGAGCACCCATAACTTCTGGAGGCAAGTGGTTCCACTGGTTGCTATAAAGTGAATATAATTGTGAGAACCACAGATAAGTCCTTGTAAAGGAACTAATTGGTAGTTTTAGAGACCAAGCATAAAATATTTATTTGAATGTATAATTAGAACTTCGTAGCAATTTTTCATCTTCTCCATTCCAGACTAAAAAAGTAAATTAGTAGAGAGAACAAAACTGCCTTTACAATCTTTCAAGCATCATGAAAGAAATACCCAGAACATCTATTGAAATGATTAAAATAATAGCAATCATCACAATAACAATAATAGCCTGCTATATTTCTATTGCATTAAGTTAATTCCATATGGAAACAAGCTTGCCTATGTTTCTTTTTTTTCATGTTTTGTTTGTTTTATTTATATAACATCCAATTTCCATCAAACAGTGTGTGATCTGGGTAGTTATTTTTAAACAATCATAGTCCACATTTGTTGTAGTATTCATCACCATAATATTAATAATATAATATAATCTTATAATCTAATCATCTAATCTAATCTAATCTAATCTTATAATATAATATAATATAATATAATATAACATAATATAACAATAATACTTAACATCATCATTTTTAACAATTCTCTACATTAACATTTCCTCTTTTTATATCTCCTCCTTTCTAACTTCTGTTTCTATTGTCTAGCTTTTGATAGAATATATCGCATATCAAAAGATATTCTGTTTCTTCTTTATCCTTAATAGTGAGCATTACTCTATCCATTTCTGCGCATTCTAATATTTTCTTAATTGCATTCCCCTCAGAGGGAGTCTCATTATTTTTCCACTGCTGTGCAAATGCAATTCTAGTTGTGGTTAATATATGCTCGGCCAGATATATAGTCTTTTTATCATATTTTTCTGGTAGCATGCCCAACATGCTACCAAATATCTCTGGATTCAAGTCAGTATATTGCTTTGTCATTTTTTCTAACCATGTATATATGTATTTTCGTCAGTATTTTTTAGCTTTTGGGCATATGTCTACCACATATGGTAGTATAAGCTTGCCTACGTTTCATTAACCTGAACTTCATTTGTCAGATAGCTGAATGGTTATTCTCAGAGGCAAGATTTAAAAAAGAGAGAAAGCAGAAGTTCAGAACTGGATTAGTCAGTCCTACAATCAAAATACCAGACACAAAAGGAAGATTTGCCGATGCTAATTAGTGCTCTAGAGCAAGGTATCCTAAAAAGCATCTTTCTGGCACCTTAATCATTAATAGCTACAGTTCAGCAACTTCTTTGTCTGGGCACTCCGGTGGGCCGAGATCAAAGACTATGTTTCTGGTCTACTGGCAAGACACGCTGCGAGTATGCAATAGCAGTAAGAGGATAGGGTTGGGGAAACTCAGGTTTGGGAATGTTAGCTATGTAGGTTCATTACTCCAAGCTTAGTTTACTACAGAGCATTTTTGGGAGACTAAAACACTATTCTTGGCTTCATTCCCTCCTAATGCCTAATCTTCCGCCATTGACCCTGTTAGAGCTGATTTATGGTTGCACCATCCTAGACTCATATTTACTAGAACCATGATTATTATTTTTTATTTTTTATTAGACTTGTATGCCGCCCATCTCCGGGGACCCGGGGCGGCTCACAAAATACAATGCAAAAACAATACGTATACAAATCTAATAGTTAAAAACTATAAGCTAAAGTCCCATTAACTTAAAAAACAGTCAATTTACTCAATCACATCCACACATAACATTTAATGGTCAGAAAGGGGGGGGCATATACTAGTTGCCCCATGCCTGGCAACATAGATGGGTCTTAAAGCTCTTGCAAAAGGCGAGAAGGGTAGGGGCAGTACGAATCTCTGGAGGGAACTGATTCCAGAGGGCCTGGGCCGCCACAGAGAAGGGTCTTCCCCAGGACCCACCAGATGACATTGTCTGGTTGACGGGACCTGGAGAAGGCCAACTCTGTGGGACCTGATCGGCTGCTGGGATTTGTGCGGCAGAAGGTGGTCCCATAAGTAATCTGGTCTGATGCCATGTAGGGCTTTATAGGTCATAACCAATACTTTGAATTGTGTCCGGAAATCAATCGTCAACAAGTGCAGGTCACGGAGTGTTGGAGAAACATGGGTGTATCTGGAAAGACCCATTACTGCTCGCACAGCCGCATGATGGCGAACCTGTGGCACATGTGGCAAGCAAAGCCATATCTGAGGGCATGAAGAAACTATGTCAGCTCCAGCATGCATGTGCCCATTGGACAGTTGATTTTCGGCTTTCTGGAGGGCAGGAAGAATCTGTTTTTCACCCTCCCCAGGCTTCAGGAAAGCCTTTGGAACCTGTGGATGGTGAAAAACAGCCCAACAGGCCTACTGAAAGTCTGGAGGCTACAGTGAGGCCTGCGTGCATGCACGAAGGGCAGTGTGAGGGGTTGTACATGCATGAGGGGGGGGCATTGCATTATGGGTGTGGGCATGCACACATGTGAGATAGCACACACCCATGTCCTTTTGGCACTCAGGCCATCATGGTACTAGAATATCAGGTATTTCTTATTCTTGCTTACATACAGTGGTACGTCTACCTAAGAACGCCTCTACTTAAGAACTTTTCTAGATAAGAACCAGGTGTTCGGGATTTTTTTTGCTTCTTCTCAAGAACCATTTTCTACTTAAGAACCTGAGCCTGGAAAAATTTCCCAGGAAATTTGAGAGCGTCATGAAGGCCTGGTTACTTTCCTGCCAATCCCCCTGGGTTTCTCTCACTGGCACAGTGTATGGGAGGCAAACTCGCGCCAGGTTTATGGGAGGCACATGCTCCTCGTCACCATCTCAGAGTCCCTCTTTTTTTAAAAAAAGCTTTAAAATTTTCGATTGTTTTGATTCACCTCACTTCACCTTCTTCCTTCGGCAGCAACTCTCCTCTTCCTCCTTCTCCACCTTTTCCTCCTCCTCCTCCTCTCCCTCCTCCTCCTCTCCCTCCTCCTCCTCCTCTTCCTCCTCCTACCTAAATTCCGAGCTTTTATTTCTTTCCTAATGGGTTTGAATGTATTATTTGCTTTTACATTGATTCCTATGGGTAAAATTGCTTCTACTTCCAAAATTTTCAACTTAAGAACCTGGTCACAGAACGAATTAAGTTCTTAAGTAGAGGTACCACTGTACTTAGATTTCATTATATTATTTTAGTGTAGGAAAGAGAATGCAAAAGGCAAGTGGAATGTAAGGTTCAGAGATCTAATTATACTTGAGGCTTTTGTTAATTACCTAAGAGAATCCCAAGATTGCGATCTAATAATAGTTACCTGAGAACAAGATTGCAATAGTACTGTTTTAAGAGTAACGAAATCACAACTGAATCATCCTTATTAAACGCAATGGGATTTTCATGATGGGCTAAGCAGCATTAGTTCTCATTTCATATATTTTCATGAGAAAAGAAAATCCTGTCTCAGTTGCCTTTTGAAAGACACAAACTTATAATATAACACAGAGGGCAATTTAAAATCTGGAGAACAAGTAAAGGAAAGGAAACAAGTTCGATGCCAATCTATCTTAGAGAAACATCTCCATAACTCAAAGCCCCATGAGAAAAATATTTTAAAGAATATTTGCATAAAGAATAAAGGCTTGAATACTAACTTGTATTCAACAACAAATTTTCAATGAGGTAGTTCTTTGAATTTGAATATTCAAGGAATTCTTTAAAATCTCAGATGTTCCCTTTCTCCTGCTCTTCTATTTAGTAGCGGAAAGAAATGCCTATGGTGTCTTTTGACCATAACTTGCAAAAAAGTTACAGGAAGATTGATGGATAAAATATAAGGGTTTAAAAGATTATCTCAGGGACCGCCTTCTGCTGCACGAATCCCAGCGACCAGTTAGGTCCCACAGAGTGGGCCTTCTCTGGCTCCCGTCAACTAAACAATGTCGTTTGGCGGGACCCAGGGGAAGAGCCTTCTCTGTGGCGGCCCCGGCCCTTTGGAACCAACTCCCTCCAGAGATTAGAATTGCCCCCACCCTCCTCGCCTTTCGTAAACTTCTTAAAACTCACCTCTGCCGTCAGGCATGGGGGAACTGAGATATTCTTTCCCCCTAGGCCTTTACAAGTTACGCATGGTATGTCTGCATGTATGTTTGGTTTTTATAATAAGGGTTTTTTTAAGTTATTTTAGTATTGGATTGGATTGTTACATGCTGTTTTTATCATTGTTGTTAGCCGCCCCGAGTCTACGGAGAGGGACGGCATACAAATCCAATAGATAGATAGATAGATAGATAGATAGATAGATAGATAGATAGATAGATAGATAGATAGACAGACAGACAGACAGACAGACAGACAGACAGACAGACAGACAAATAAATAAATAATTTTTTTTTAAATGATCCCATTCCTACCCTTATAGTTTTCCCTGGTTTCAAAACAGTCCCCAAACACTATTTGGGAATTAATTAGGGAGCTTTTTTTGAATTTTGGAAGTTATGAGTAAAGATAAGAAAGCAATGTCTTCAAGGGATTCATTTCTATGATTAAGCATCCCAAAAAGGGGAACAAAATCAATTTCCAAACCAACGAGTTCTTTGCGTTTGGAGACATGGGATGTGTGGGTAAGAGGTGAGAATTTTGAATAAACCTAAACCATTACAATTAATGAGATGCTAGAAGGGGATTGTTTGCAGCCCATGGACCACAAATTGACTCCAACCCTACTATTTTCCCTATGTTGTGCACATGTACAAATAGGCAAAAAGAGCCTGGAGTTCTTACCACTGATTGCGTTCCTCGTGTGGATGATGTAGTAACTGGAGTAATAGTAATGGTGCTGGTCACTTTGCTTGCTCCAGTTCTTGAGGATACATTATTCCTGGGGGACCGAAGGACGGTCCCTGTCAAATCCTCCTTTTCTGCCATTACATTCATAGGCCTGACAGTAATTACAGGGCTCATCCCTTCTTGAACAGTGCTGGGGGAGCGTTTAAACTGAGTCCCTAAGTGGATGTGAATTTTATTGTCCTCCGTTGTTATAATGCTTGCATTCGGATTGTACTGTCGGACTGGAGTTGGGACAATTTGTTTCTCTGGTGTCACTCTAAACACAGCTCTCCCCATGGTCATGTCCTGTGACTCAGGAGATACAGTAATTTCCGTGGGTGCTGCAGAGGTAGATAAGGTCATGATCTGAATGGGGGACATGGCCCTTTCCATGAACGGAGACATCTCACTCTCGACAGATTTCTCTCTGGAGAAAGTGGTTAGAGTCACTGGTGACATTGCTCTCTCTGGACCCATCTCACTGTCTCCACTTTTCCCTTTCTGGGGCATGACATTAGGAGAAGGGATTATGGTGATCCTTGGTTTCTGATTTCCGAGGGTCGGAATAACAGTGGTACTTGAGAAGAAATCTTCGGCTGTTGGGCTCGTGATTTCCAAAGTGGCTGTACTGTTTTCATGATCTGGGGTCACCCGGATATGAAGAGGCTGTCCTTGTTTTGGAGAAAGAACTACTTCCCCAGGACGTTCGGGGCTGGTTTGAATCCTGGCTCCTTTGGTTTGAGCTGGCTGGAAACCGTTGTCTCTTTTTTTCATCCAAGGGATCCAAGATTTTCTCATGGTAAGCTCACTGGCAGCCGGGGGATACCTGTTAAGAACAGAGGACCTGTCAGTGGGCTTCTTGAGCCCAACCTGCCGAAGGTTGCTCATGATGTGGTTCTCCTCCTGAAAGGATTTCCTAATGAAAACAGCAGGTGTTTCCTCTTCCGCCATTTCACCATTCATCATATCGGTTTGTACCCCGGTAGACGTCACAGGTATGTCGACCATCCTTCTGCCATTCGTGCTGGGCCTCAGGACGCGGCTGTAGCGTTTGGACAGCTCAAGCTCTTTCGTCAAATTCAGCACCTCCTGTCCCATGGCTTGGTTTTTCCTTTCTTCTTCCAGGAACCTTTGCTGGAGAACGGAATAATCTACTTGGAGCTGGGAAAGCTGGTCCTCTTTGTTCATCAGCTCATGGATTTTTTCTTTCAGAGCCAGGACTTCTGCCGTCAAGTCCCTGCATTTAGTTTCTTCCACCCGAAACCTTTGCCTCAACTCAGCCTCTTGACTCACTGCCTCCCCCTTCTCTATTGCTTTATTTTTAGCAATCTGGAGCTTCATTTCTTCCAGCTGTTGAGAAAGAAGATTAGCTTTGTCTTGCTCGGTCCTGAATTTTTGCTCCAACTGATCATATTCGTCCTCGGTTTTCATCAGATCTCCCTCAACCACTTCTAACTGCTTGAGACGATTTTTGAGCTTTTCTATTTCAACGGTTAGTTCTTTGATCTTGTTATCTTCCTGCCCAGAAAGCCCTGGTCCTTTTCTAACTCGGCCTCTGGCAATTTCTCTTTCAACCTCCTCTATACCATCCATTCTTTTCTTTAATACATCCACCGTACAGCTCAGCTGCAGCGATTTCCCTTCTTCGTTTTTTAACTTGTTAATTAACTCCTCCTTTTCCTTAGTCAGACTGGAGACTTCTTCTTCCATTTCAGATTTCAGCTTCAAAAATTTCTTACTCTCCTCAATTAGCTTTTCCGTCACTTCCATCACTTTGCTTTGCTCCACCTTAAAGTTCCTATTCACGCTTTCCATTTTCCTCTCTTCCTGCTTTATTTTATCCGCCATGTTTTTCCTTTCGTCCACCAGCATGACGGTAAAAGACTTCAGCTTCGTCAAATCATCTTTCAGGATCATTTCTGCCTTTTCCAGTTTGGTTTCTGAAGACTCTAGGTCTTTCACCCGAATCTTCACAACTTCCAACTCGTTGAATAGATCTTTAGTTAAATTCTTTTCCTTCTCCAGGTTCAAACGCAACTGGGTGCAGTCCGATCTGCTTCTGCCAAAAGCTTCTTCCAGCTTCTCGAGATCCGACATCCTCTTCTGCAGTTTCTCGACTTCAAGCCTCAGCTCCTTACTCTGGTGTTCCTCCTCTTGCAATTTCTTTTTCAACTCTTTGCACTGAGATTCTGTCTTGGTGATCTCCTCGTCTTTGCCTTCCATTTCCAGCACCCGCTTGCGGAGGTTTTCCACCTCAGCCATTAAGCTGGAATTCCCACATTCCCCTTTGGCTATTTTGTCTCTCAACTCCTGAAGTTCCTCTTCAGTCTTTTGAAGGCCCCTGTTGGTTTCTTCGAGTTCCTCAATTTTGTTGCTTAAGCCCACAAGCTTAAGCCTGAGCTGCTTATTGTGTGACTCTTGATTGGCAAATTTCGCAGTCATCTCCTCATGCTCTTGAGAATAGGACGCTGTCTTGTACTCAAGTTCAGCTTCCAGCTTTATTACTTTTTGCCCATCTTCTTTTGCGTTGGAATTTAAGACCTTAAATTTGTCTTCTTCTTCTCTCAATTTCTGGGTGAGATTTTGTATTTTCTGGGTTTGCTGATCCAATTGTTCAATGTGCAGCTGCCGTTCGTCCACCAGCATAAGTGCAAATGACTTGAGTTTAACAAGTTCTTCTCTTAGCTTATTGAGCCGCTTGCTATGTTCTTTGTCCTTGCGAGCTTGGTAGTTTTTTTCCTGTTCAAGCAGCTTCTTCAATCTGAGTGAAGAGATAGAGAAAGAATACATTAAATGTTGTAAAGCCTTTAAAAAAAACACCAACGTATTTTGACTCCCTTACAAACTATTTAAACCACAAACTAACCCGTAGAATGTTTGCTGGTTTTAGCTTAGAATAAAATGAGAATCCAGCCAGAGCTGGGTTCCTCCCGGTTCAGACTGGTTGTATAGAATCGGAAGTAAGTTGGCAGCCTGGGTCACTGGAACTAGCAGTGACCCAGGCCTGCCACGCCCCCAAACTGGTTCTTTCGGCAGCGCCATAGGCATCACCATTTTGTTTTTAGCTTCTGTGCGTGCACCCCTGTAGTGCGTCACTGAGCAAACCCGACAGCGAGAAAATCCAGAACCTACCCCTGAATCCAGCCATTGTGGCTGCTTATCTAGAGCAGTGTTTCCCAACCTTGACAACTTGAAGATATTTGGACTTCAACTCCCAGAATTCCCCAGCCAGCATTCTCTAGCTAGGGAATTCTGGGAGTTGAAGTCCAAATATCTTCAAGCTGCCAAGGTTGGGAAAACTGATCTAGAGTTTATACTTAGCATGCTATATGAAGCCAATCAATTCTGCAGTGGCCTATCTCAAACCCTGCCTATTTGCAAAGGTTTTCAATTCAAGTCAATTCAATTTATTAGACTTGTATGCCACCCCTCTCCGAGGACCCGGAGCGGCTCACAACATGCAATACAAACAATATGTATACAAATCTAATAGTTAAAAACAGTCAACTAAAATCCCATTATATAAAAAAACAGCCAGTCTACTCAATCACACCCATACATAACATTTGACTGTCAGAGAAGAAGGGGGCATGATCTGGCCTGGCGACATAGATGGGTCTTAAGTGTTTTGCAGAAGACAAGTAAGGATTCAGTTACTGAGGGTCCTAGAAGCAACAGAATTTCTGAACCCCTTTTCTGGATTCAAGCCTAGGCATGGAACAGCAATGGCCTACGTTGCTCTACTGGAAAACCCTTCTTGGGACCTCAAGGGAAGGGATGTGTTCCCCCTGGTTCTATCAGACTCTTAGCAGGATTCCCTACCATTGACTATAGTAGCTATCCCAACTCTTTTCAGTTCAAGCATTATATGAAAATAATTTAAGAAATACTATTTTCATTAAGGGTACTGTGAAAAATTGGAAGATTTGCAAGAAATGCCATTTGCCTGAAAGGAACAACTGATGGGACCACAAAATAGATAAAACAATAGTAAACAGAGAAGCCAAAGTGTTTGGGAATTTTTGAATTCAAAGACAAAACACCTGCCATGTGTTAAGGAGTTTGTAGAGCGACCCCTGAGTTGTCAAGGAAGTACATGCCCAAAGGAAATGTGAAATTCCAGCAGATATCCAGAGATATGAGTAATGATTCAATCATATAAACCAGATACCTCAACGTATATAAAATAGTATTTACTTTAGAAATAGCACAGTCAAGTTAAACAGTTAATATCTCTCAATACAATAATAATATTAGAAGCCTTACTTTGTCTTACATATCAGACATACATTACAGCTTACAAATACATCAAACTATCATCAAATACACAGATCTTACTACATCAGTCACCATGAAAGCAGCAAAATGAGCAGAGAGTGAGAATTTGCAACACTATCTCAATACAAACATTCATTGTTTGTTTATTATTATTATTATTATTTTATTATTTATTAGATTTGTATGTCGCCCCTCTCCGTAGACTCGGGGCAGCTCACAGCTTGTTTATATATTGCAAAATATATAACAGCCAGACTTAAGAATTGTTGATAAAACAAAATCTGGATAGTGGATGTTGCAGTATCCGGAGATAGTGGAATAGAAGAGAAAGAGATGGAGAAAAATCACAAAATACAAAGGCCTGCAAATAGAAATAGAATAACTGCGGTAAAAGAAAGCAAAATACCAACAATGATAGGCACTTTGGATACAATCTCAAAACATCTGGAGCACCACTTCAACACCGTCAGCATTGACAAAATCACCATTAATCTATTGCAAAAGGCAGCTTTATTTGAAACAGCTTACATGGGACAACACCTTTAATACCATCCAACAACATCTGGTTATCTCAGGCTCTTGGACAAACTCAGTAGGGGAACCAAAATGCCAAATCCAGATTTAACATCTGGCTGGCAGAGCATCCAACCACAACACTAAACAGCAACAACAAGGAATAGTCTCCTCAATCCTCAGGGTTGATATTGACCACTTGGGGGGAACCTTGGATCGTGGTATCCTGAACCTCTGCTAGGATTGGGTTCATAAGGCACTGTTTTGCAGTAGTTCCAGTTGTTCCAATGTGGGCAGTTCCAATCAGTGCACAATGGAGAGGAACTGCTGTAAATTCCCAAAGGCTCAGTCTTCTTCCTTCATGTTCTGAAATATTTAGACGCAACACTGCGGGAGGTCATGTTTTGTCTTAGGATGAGGTAACCATTCTGCTAATGATTCTCAGAATTGTTCCTCATGACTGCATGAATGTGCATTCTTCCAATCCGTAAGTCATCAGAAAAATATCTTGGCATATAATTTTTCAGATATAAGCTCCTGGCTGTCCCTCATGTATAGCTTATTAGCTGGAGGTTTTTGGGAGAGAGGTTTATCAATCTTTTAGATAACTGCAGATGGGTTGACTATTCTTAGAATTTGGGCTAGAAGGTTAAAAATAGTAGAAGCCTTGTCACTTTTCCCATCATTCCTTATCAATATCAGTTCCCCAATATCCCTAATCAATAAGTGATCCAAGGAACGCAATGCCAGGAATGTGGGGTCCCAGTTTGGAATGCTCAGAGATAGACCAACAGTGACATCAGATTAGGCAAAATGGCACTATCGACCTTCCTCCCAAACTAATACTACAGTGCAAAGCATGGCCACAAAAAACCTTTTTTGGTAAAAGCAGTAGAATAAGCTGATATACATATTTGGAACAGAACCAGAATTTTTTTTTTTCTATGTTGAAAGAAACCACTCACCTACCCATCCATGAGCTGTTGGTGCAGTGGTTAAAATGTGGTATTGCAGGCAAACTCTGCCCACAGCCTAGAGTTCGGTCCCAATGGGCTCAACATTGACTCAGCCTTCCATCCTTCCAAGGTTACTAAACTGAGGACACAGATTGTTGGTGGCAATATGTTGACATTACAAATTGTCCAGAAAGTGCCCTAAAGCACTAAGGAGCTGTATTAAAAAAATCTAAGTACCATTGCTATTGCTACTATCCATCCCATCCATTCATAAATATATATAAGAGACCTAACAGGTTTTTTTTAAAAAAGCAAGAGAATAAAATAGAATTATTTATTGGCCAAGTATGATTGGATACACAAGGAATTTGTCTTTGGTGCATGCTATATATTTTGGTAAGTAGTTGAAAGCCAATAAAAGAAAGAAAGAAAGAAAGAAAGAAAGAAAGAAAGAAAGAAAGAAAGAAAGAAAGAAAGAAAGAAAGATGGAACAGAAGATTGAACTGGGAAACTCGGGTGATGATAGCCAACAAGCATGAGATAAAAATGAAACAATAGAAAAACAAGGTGCAGATGAAGAAGAACCAATAAACTCTCAAGATTTATAGCAACATCCAAAAAGAGCTTGAATGTATTGTTCGGAAATACAGCTTGTGAAACTTCAACAATTTGTTTATAACTTGCCTTTATATTTTTTTAATAAACAACTCAAGGTGGCAAATATATTTAATACTCCTTCCTCCTATTTTCCCCCACAACAACCACCCTGTAAGGTGAACTGAGCTGAGGGAGAGTGACTGATCCAAAGTCACTCAGCTGGCTTTCATGGCTAAGGTGGAACAAGAACTGGCTCAATGTGGAATGTTCAAACTGAATTCGAATGTAGAATTTTGATTGAAGAACACAATCAAGAAGATAGGCAAGTGGCTGTCCAGTCTCTTAAACGTGATGGAGAACTCACAACTTCTGCTTTGGTTCTAGAAAAGGCTCCCTGGAAGCTTTTAAGAGGAGAGCTGATTTTGGGGCCTTCTGGGCCCACCGGAGGTTGGGAAACAGATGGTTTCCAGCTTCTGGGGGGTGGGCATTTTTTGCTCTCTCCAGGCTTCAGAGCCTTTCTAGGAGCCTGGGGAGGACAAAAATGGCCTTTCCCATGCTTCTAGAAGCAGGTTGGACTGGAAGTCCCAGTTTTTTTGCTCTTCCCAGGCTTCAGAGCCTTTCTAGGAGCCTGGGGAGGACAAAAATGGCCTTCCCCACCCTCCCAGAGGCCCTTCAGAGCCCAGAAATGTCCCGTTTCCCAACTTGAAACAGGCCATTTTCTGCCTCAGGAGGGCCTCTGGATAGGGCTGGGGAAGGCCTGAAGAGAGCGAAAAACAGGCGTGCCATTGCATGCCCTTAGTGACGTGTGTGTGTGTGTGTGTCATGTGCGTATGTGGGGGGGGGGCACAGAATTATGGTCATGGGCACACACACTTCCTTTTTGGTACATAAACCAAAAAAGGTTTGCCATCACTGGTATAGGGTATATAGGAGGTTTGACTAAAAGACCTCCAAAGACCCTTCCAATTCTATTATTGGGTGAAACGCTTGCTTAACACAGAGTTGTAAGCCCGAACCAAATCAAAATACCGTATTTCTTTTAAAAGACAGAATACTACATAGCATATTGTTAATTTTGGCTCCTCTGAGTGACTTACGATGAAATCTTGTCCTTAAAATTGTTGCTCAGTATAAATCATTGTATGCCTCAGTGGTTGCTGAGGAACAGCAACAGAAAAAGACAATTGCCTTCATGTCCTGGTGTGAACTGCTTAGAAGTATGGCATCAGCTCCTAAAAGATACTGGATGACACTAATCTTTCGTGTGAACTTCATCCATTGTTTTCTCATCTACTTCCCTCAGCCTTTCAAGGACAGTTGTTTTTCCCCTAATCCATCATCCACATGCCCGAAGCATGAGTGTTTCTGTTTGAAGGGTGTGGTTATTTATATGGTCCAGGACTAACTGGTTCGTCTTGCAGTTCCTGGCAACCTCGGCAGCTGTTTGCACCTCCCTAATTCAAAGGCATCGCTCTCTTTTTTTCTCCCTCTCATTTCTTTTCAGGACTTTCACAATTATACATTACCTTGCATGTGGAGAAGCAAAATTTTGCTGGAATGCGCATGCACGCGCGCCAGAGATTTAAAGCTGCACATGCAGCTCCAGTTTTACTACCAGTGCGGCGTCCTCATCCGTACCGGTAGGAACTGGCTACTGCATCACATCCCCCTAACCTTCTGTTCCCTGGAACAAACATTTATTCATTTATTTATTAGACTTCTGTGCTGCCCTTCTTGAAATGACTTGGGGTGGCGTACAACATAATAAATACAAACAATATGTATGTGTAGAAATCTAATTAATTTAAAAGAAATATACAAAATTAGCAAAATTCTAAAAAAAACCCATCCACAGTCATCCACATTCATCCAGTTCAATCATTGCACAACATCGGCCAGAGACAATCTCGTTGCTCACAGTCTCCATGCCCACCGGCAGAGAGAGGTAGGTCTTCAGAGCTTTACGAAAGACCAGGAGGGAGGGGGTGGTACGCATTTCCGGAGGGGCCGGGGCCTCCACAGAAAAGGCTCTTCCCATAGCCCCTTCCCCAATGCCACATGACGAATCTACGGAGAGGGGCGGCATACAAATCAGATAGATAGATAGATAGATAGATAGATAGATAGATAGATAGATAGATAGATAGATAGATAGATAGATAGATAGATAGATAGATAGATAGATAAATCTGACTCTGTGGGACCTAACCGGCCACTGGGATGCATGAGGCAGAAGACAGTCCCATAGGTAATCTGGTCCTAAACCATGTAGGGCTTTGTATGTCATAACCAGCACTTTGAATTGTGCCCAGAGACCAATTGACAACCAATGCAGCTCATGGAGTGATATTGAAATGTAGACAGATCTTGGGAGCCCCACAATAGCTCGCTGCATTTTGCACAATTTGCAGTCTCTGAACACTCAACATGCTGCTGGGAAAAGGGTTTGTTAGCACTTTTATTTAAATCAGTGTTCAAGTTGCATACGACCATTCTTTCTCAAGATTACTTAAAGATGATGAAAGGAATAAAACTCATCTGAATTCAGCATCTGAAAACATATTGGAACATAAGAACATGAGCAGCACCTGGCGGGTTTGGACCCCAGACCCAGTTAGTTTCATACTTCTCACAATGGTAGTCTTAATTCTAATCTTCCTAGCACAAGGCATATCTACTAATCTCGAAGTCTCCCAGTCTCCTAGCAGATGGCCTTCAGAGGCAGTCACACTGATGGGATCACAGAGCAAAAAAGGAAGCCAGACTTATCGTAGCAGGAAAATTGGGCTCACTCAGGGTTTTTTACCAATATTCACTGATTACTTAATACTATAATTGCACAATTAGTTCAGCTTGCTCAGAAGACAAACTAAGAATGTTTTGAATTTACTACCTGAAAAGTAAGACATTAATTCAAAATTTTGGAATGTGTAGAGACAGAGACAGATTTCCAACAGAGAAAAGAGAAAGGAGCAACATTAAAATTCTTTCTCTGAGAGACAAGGAAAGTGTCCAGGAGTCAAGGCAATAAGGAAATGTTTGCAAAATCTATTCTACCTTCAAGGGCCATTAATGAGCAGTTTGCACAATGTTCTGACATAGTTTTGCAAGGCAGAAATATAAAGACTTTTCTGCAACTTTTAGAGGCATTTTGAAATACAAAATTGCAGAAAACAGAAACTCTGTTATCAGTAAAGAATCAGGCCATATTTATTTCATGGATTTTTTTTTTACATTTCAGTATGGAATGTTCATAGATTTGGAAGCTGACATCCAATTCAGCATTTCTTTAATTACCTTGACCCTCTCAAATCAAGCATTTATTTATTTGTTTGTTTATTTGTTTGTTTGTTTATTTGATTTGTATGCTGCCCCTCTCCATAGACTCAGGACGGCTAACAACAATAATAAAAACAGCATATAACAAATCTAATATTTAAAATAACTAAAAAAAACCTTATTAAAACCCAAACATTTTAGTGTTTAAAAAGAAGAAAGCTTTAAGCCAGAAATCTGAGCACAACCCTAAAGTATGACATTCGTTTTAGTGTTTAAATAATTATACTTGTGGGACAGAACTGATTATCAGAGTTATAAATCTTCTGAATAAATTAAGTGCCATCAGCAGGTATCTGAGTGTTAAAGTTAGAACATTAAAGTTTCAATCAAGGTCCCCAGCTTGAGCGAACTTTACTCCTGTTTAGAGTAGCAATTATTTCCTGATCAAGCTATTCCAAAATTGCAGTTTACACAACATTCTTTTTTTCTATAAACCTTTTTAAACATTTCACAAAGAAACAAGATGTTTAATTAATTAGTTGGAGTGAGGTGAAAAAAGATGGAAAAAGCAGTGAGAAAAACTGTCCATTGTTCTGGGTTAAACTGTTTGGTTCTTGGTGCTCAGAAAGCATCACCAGCACAACACAATAAAAAATATATACATTTTTTTAGAGTGACTTTAAGTACACATAGATTCATCTTCCTTCATTAGGTACAAGTCAGTATACATGGATGGGTAGGAGTTTTCCTTGGTTATTTGTCCTTAAAGAGATTCAGACCTTTTGAGCTTCAGCAAAATTATTATAACCTTCCATGAGCCTTTAAGTAATTTATTTATTTATTATATTTATATGCCACTCATTCCAAAACGGACTCAGAGTGGCCCCAAATCTCTCTGATCAGAAGGAATAATGTCTGTGTGTAAAATAAAACAGGTATGTTAATACTCTTTCAGGCTAGGGGAATTAAGGGAAGTAGTAACTCAGAGTATTATGAGATCTGAAATAATTGGTATGATTGGATTGATAACAAAGATAAAGACAGGGATAAAATGTGAAAGGATGTATTAAAAGGAATATATAAACATGTAATGTAATATATGTATCTATAGAGGGGTGATATGAGAAATGTAACAAACGTAAGAAATCAGGCTCAGATCTGTATTAAACTATAGAAATGTTTTTTTAAAACTTGGAAAAATTAATAAACATTATTTACCAAAAAAACCACATGTATGTTAATACTCTTCTAGGCTAATGGAATTGGAAGCATTTAAAGTGTTGTTGAAGAACTAGTCTAGTTACTCAAAAATATTCCTTGTAAGATAGCAAAGTAGTTCTTCTGACTTCCTCGGAGGCATCCATCAGTTAAGATCTTCAAAACAGAAAACGCTTAGGGAAGCCCGAGCTATTTCAACTTTTCAGTTTGCATGACAAGAATTGATCAGTGCGGACAGGGTTTGGGGCAAAACGCTCGAGAACCAAAGAAAAACTTTTCCCCAGTAGTCACCAAAAAGCCTTCATTCTCAATTCACTTTTGATTTTTGAAATCAAAACCTCCCAGAGATGACTCTGTAAGATCTCTTCCTGATCTTTGCCCGGGGTTCAGCAGAAGAGAAAAGACTTGAGGTTTTTCCAGAGCTGAGGAAGCTTCTTGGGTAAGGAGCGAAACGTCTTCATAGCAAAAACAGAAAAAGTCCAGTTGCCTCTTTGGGGGAAAAGAAAAACATCTTTGGGGCTTGAGGTTTTAAAAAACTGTGGCCCTCCTCTTTAAGCTGTGCACAATCCTCTTTAACAAGCATCTCTTCCTCCTACCGCAAAATGTGAAGGCTTCCAGCTGATTCTCTCTCCCTACCAAGCATTCTCATTCACACACATGCCTGCACAAAAAAAGCCCCCAAGGTTCACCGGCAGGGAGCAACGTGAAAGGAAAAAACGAGCACGCAACCCAACCCCAACACGGTGCAGCTTCCTTACCTTTTTTTTTTTTTTTTGGTTAGTCTGAGCGGCCCTTTCTATTCGCCTTCCCTCGCAAAGAGTCAGGCTGGTGCCCAGGCCCTGCTCTCCAGGGAATTAGCCATCACATTCCAGTCATGTCATCGGAACAATGAAAGGTGGATGTTGTGCAAAAACAGCCTGGGACCACTTACTGGTGATGTCATCCCTCCCTTGTACAGCTCATTATTGTGCAGATTTAACTTTGGGCAGAGAGGGGGGGGTGGAGCCTCTCTACTTTGGGAAGCAAGGGAGAATGTTGGCTAGAGAAAAGTTTAACCAAAGAGGGGGGGGGGGGGGAGAGACAAGAACCAGAGAGAAGTGTATTTCTCCTGCTCCTTTCCTTCCAAACTCATTGAATTCCAGCCAGTTCCACTTAGCATACAGCTTAAGCAGCATTGGGCTCCCCTTTCGAATCAACATAAGAAAGTGGAATCACAGGGGGAAATAAATCATTATCAGTCTAAGAGCAGCACAAGGTGGAATGGAATTTGAATAATTACACTTATGGGGGGACGACCCTTATTTATAACAGGTAGTGCTTTTCTTCAAAAAAAGCTATGATGACAACTATGCATTAATGATCCATGGTTTAAGAATAAAATCAGATTACAATTCAGGGATAAAAGTAGGCTTCATTCCTTTTTTTTGGCATTTGATAAATAGAAATAGAAAAACAAATCTAGCCAATCAGCTTCTTTGGGATAGGAGAGCGGTTATTTGGTTTTCCTAATATTTATTATAACTGTAGCAAGAGCAATCGCATTTAGATTTATATAGATATACTGTATATCACCAGCCGCCCTGAGTTGCTTTGAGAAGGGTGGCATAGAAGTCTAATAAATAAATAAATAAATAGATAGATAGATAGATAGATAGATAGATGATAGATAGATAGATAGATAGATAGATGATAGATAGATAGATAGATGATAGATAGATGATAGATAGATAGATAGATAGATAGATAGATGATAGATAGATAGATAGATAGATAGATGATAGATAGATAGATAGATGATAGATAGATAGATAGATAGATAGATAGATAGATGATAGATGATAGATAGATAGATAGATAGATAAATAGATAGATAGATAGATAAATAGATAAATAGATAGATAGATAGATAGATAGATAGATAGATGATAGATAGATAGATAGATAGATAGATGATAGATAGATAGATAGATAGATGATAGATAGATAAATAGATAAATAGATAGATAGATAGATAGATAGATAGATAGATGATAGATAGATAGATAGATAGATAGATGATAGATAAATAGATAAATAGATAGATAGATAGATAGATAGATAGATAGATAGATAGATGATAGATAGATAGATAGATAGATGATAGATAGATAGATAGATAGATGATAGATAGATAGATAGATAGATAGATAGATAGATGATAGATAGATAGATAGATAGATGATAGATAGATAGATAGATAGATAGATGATAGATAGATAGATAGATAGATAGATAGATAGATGATAGATAGATAGATAGATAGATAGATAGATAGATAGATAGATAGATGATAGATAGATAGATAGATAGATAGATAAATAGATAGATAGATAAATAGATAAATAGATAGATAGATAGATAGATAGATAGATAGATGATAGATAGATAGATAGATGATAGATAGATAGATAGATGATAGATAGATAGATAGATGATAGATAGATAGATAGATAGATGATAGATAGATAGATAGATAGATAGATAGATAGATAAATAGATAGATAGATAAATAGATAAATAGATAGATAGATAGATAGATAGATAGATAGATAGATAGATAGATGATAGATAGATAGATAGATAGATAGATAGATGATAGATAGATAGATAGATAGATAGATAGATAGATAGATAGATAGATAGATAGATAAATAGATAAATACCGCTTCATAGTGCTTTTACAGTTGTGAACATGGCAGCCTGGCCCATAGACTCTGTGATTTCCAATGTTATCTGCCATTGTGTTCTTTCTACAAGAAAAATAAGTGGGGAACCTGGCAAGAGGTTGGAAGTAACTCATGCTCCCACTACTTTTTTGCCTATAGCCTTAGTCATTCTGCTTATGTGTTTAGGGCAAGTAAATATTTATTTATTTATTTATTATTTATTTATTAGTCAGATTTGTATGCCGCCCCTCTCCGCAGACTCGGGGCGGCTCACAGCAACAGTAATACAATGTAAACAAATCTAATCTAATTTAAGCTAATTTAAAAAACCCCAGTTTAGAAACCAACCCTACATACTAGCATACCATACATAAATTTTATAAGCCTAGGGGGAGGAAAAATGTCAATTCCCCCATGCCTGACGACAGAGGTGGGTTTTAAGGAGCTTACGAAAGGCTAGGAGGGTGGGGGCAACTCTGATATCCGGGGGGAGTTGGTTCCAAAGGGTCGGGGCCGCCACAGAGAAGGCTCTTCCCCTGGGTCCCGCCAACCGACATTGTTTAGTTGACGGGACCCGGAGAAGGCCAACTCTGTGGGACCCAACTGGTCGCTGGGATTCGTGCGTTTTTGCCTTTTGCCTTTTTATTGAAGTTTCTATGCTACTACAGTTGTTTTTCTATCACATGGTAAAAAAAATGTGGCCAGCCAAAAATTTAATGTTTATTCTGATCATACCAGACTCTATCGCCTTTCTCTCGAAGGATAGCAATGGGAAAGAGGATTGTATGGTGGGCTGCTGCCTGGATGGGGGTGGGGAACGCAGTAGGGTAGCGAAAATGGAGCCTCACCCCAGAGCACCCAATTTGCACTGAAAGATGTTGAAAGAAAATGCAAGGCATCCTGCATAAGCCACGCCCACAGTGTGCTATTAAAAAAATTGGTAGCCCTTCACTGATTGCATAGTGTAGTATAAATATTTGAGTGAACTTTGCATTGTGGTGAGCCTGGAAAGAAGACTGAGTGCCTTAATTTCTAAAATTCATCCCCAAAATAGTTTGCTGTGCCAATAAAACATAAACCATTTTCCATTGCGCAACTACACGTACTGCCAAAGTTTCATTTTTGATACTGCTAGATCTTGCCAGAATGACCAAAGACGAGGAATGTTGGGAGTTGTAGTTCCACAATTCCCATCTCCGGGTTACACAATTTACTTAATTGGGGGCAGTAAAGCCGCATGGCCTCCCCTTCAATTTAAGACATTCACATACCTGTTTCTTCAGATCATCATTTCAAATATGTATTAGGTCAGCAGAAAGTCTTCCACAAATTGCCGGCCGACAATTTCCAGCGTCCTGCCTTTTTCTAGGCTGGCTAGAAATCTTGGCACTTGGAGTTGAACAATATCTAACAGGCCTTACATTGTCCAGCCTAATTAAAACTTCAAGGCCATGAGTGTTATGTTTAATCTACTTTGTAGATAGGCAAAAGAGCGGCCAAGTTGTATGACCTGTGCTTCTTACAAGGAAGTAGCAACTTTAATTTTTCCGTGCTTTTTATAGCCTTCATTATAAGCAGGCAGGCAGCTGATGAAACTCCCTATTCATGAGGACTGCTTAATTGTATTTCTGTTACTGTTAAAGTGACAGGAATGGTGTTTTTTTTTCCTTAGGAAAGCCTGCTCCTTAACCCTGCTGTTCTGTTCGAAAAAACTCCCTAATCTTATGTTCCCGGGTCTATTTGACCCGGACTGCAAATTGATCATTTTAGGTACTTATATTTGGTCTTTTGGAAAGCTTTTTTCACCTGGAAACAGGTTTGAACATTTCTGCACACAATGGAATGAAAATTGAACTGGAAAAATTAATCCTTATTGGTTTATTTTGCACATAAATGTGCCCCCCCCCCGTTTTTGTGAAAGTTTTTTCAATTTATGGATAGTTTTGCTTGCAAAATCCATTATATTTTACTAAAGTTGGTGTGGGATTGGTAGCTTGAACATTTCTGAACATAATGATATGAAAATTGAACTGGAAAAATTGATGCATATTGGTTTATTTTGCACATAAATGGGCCCCCATGCTTATACTCAAATAGGCTTATACTCGAGTCGGCTTATAACTCGAGTATAAGACAATATGGTTTTATATTCAAAAATAAATCAATAAGAATCATTTTATTCAGTTCATTTCTATTTTTCTTATGTTCAGGATTGTTTCAAAAGGATATTCCAAATATTTCTAGCCAAATATATATAAAAAGTGACAATAATGGCACACAGCAAGGCCGAGGGGGCTGGCCCTTTTGTGGCAAAAATAAACCAATAAGAACCATTTTTTTCAGTTCATTTATATTTTTCTTATGTTCAGGACTGTTCAATTTAGTATATCAAACCTTTTGGGGGAAAATTCCTTAGGGATTTGTAGCCTTAAAAAATAGAAATTGACACGAAATTCAGAAAGGATGGGGGGAGGGGCTTTTTGATCAAAATAAAAATATGTCTCAATTTTTCCAGTTCAATTTTCATATCATTATGTTCATAAATGTTCAAACTAGTTTTCCAGTTGAAAAAGTTTTCAAAAAGATCAAATTCAAGTACCTAAAAAAAATATTTTTGGTCCGGTCATATACGAACAGAAACAGACTCGAAGTGATGATTTTGTTTTGCCCAGAAAACAATTAGCCACCACCCCAAAAATATTTTTTGATGATCAGCATTGTTAAATTGAGTAAATGAATACCTAAGATTTTAAAGAATATTTTGAATTTGGAGCATAAAAAAATAAAAAGTGAAAATGGATGCAAGCAGCCGAGGGGGGGGGCTTATTTCTGATGTTAAAAAACCAATAAGATTCATTTTTTTTCAGTTCCTTTATATTTTTCTTATATTCAGAAATGTTCAAGCTACCAATCCCACACCAACTTTAGTAAAATAGAATGGATTTTGCAAGCAAAACTATCCATAAATTGAAAAAAATTCACAAAAATGGGGGGGCATGCATTATATTCGCAAAATAAACCAATAAGATTTACTTTTTTCATTTCAATTTTCATATCATTGTGTGCAGAAATGTTCAGACTACTTTCCAAGTGAAAAAAGTTTTCAAATTGACCAAACATAAGCACTTCAAATGAAGAGTTTTTGGTCCGGGTCGTATGTGACCCGAACAGAAGATTTGTAACTTTTTTTTCCCAGCAAAAACTAAGCCTCTCACCCCCCCAAAAAAATTCTCATAGAGAGAACCCCTGAAATGATGAAAAGTCATGAAATTTCAAGTTTCAGATATGCAGGGAAAATGTTTTACAGGGGACTCAAACTTGGCTTCGGGTCGCATACGACCTGAACAGAACAGCAGGGTTGCTTACATATCTTTCATAAATTGGGAATATATTCACTGGATTCCAATCTTACAGTACACCTATGATAAAAATGATCCCAACTTTAAAGCTAAACTCTCAAGTTGAGTTGAACTGAAGGTGACTCCACATTATTATTGATTACCATTCTGATCTTTTTGTGCGATGGTCTGTTTAAATTTTCCCATTCAGTCTAGAGCAGTGTTTCCCAACCTTGGCAACTTGAAGATATTTGGACTTCGACTCCCAGAATTCCCCAGCCAGCGAATGCTGGCTGGGGAATTCTGGGAGTTGAAGTCCAGGTATCTTCAAGTTGCCAAGGTTAGGAAACAATGGTCTAGAGCCCTAAGTCACTGTAAGTCTTCAAGTTTGACTTTCCTTAGTTTTCTTTCATAACAGAGAGTGTAAAATACTGCCAGTTATTGGGATGATTGCCCATTACTTTGGCATATTTATTTATGTATTATTTATTTAAACTTGACTAAGATATATTTTGAACCTAGGTATTGGCCAAATCCAAAAACCACTCTGTGTTGACTTTGATATATGAATTCAAATTATGAACTGTTTTGAGGCTGTGATTTGTAACCTGTGCCTTTTTTTTTCTTATTTAATAATATATGAGCTTGCAATTATTCAGTTGTTATTGCTCTTGTTGTGTTGACATATGGTTCTAAACCATGGCTTGATTTATAGTTAGAGTAATAAGCCATAGTAGCAAAATTAATGCATTAGACTAAGCTATAAGTAATAGTCTATAGACCCCAATCACTGCTTTCGATTACCATCACACTAAGGGAAACCGAAAGACACATTATGGCTTAGAACCATGTTTCTTGAATAAATTACGCTGCATTGAGCTCACATAGCCTATTAAACACGATTTGCACATATACTAAACCAGGGGTCCCCAAACTTGGCAACATTAAGACTTGTGGACTTCAACTCCTAGCTGGAGAATTCTAGAAGTTGAAGTCCACAAGTCTTAAAGTTGCCAAGTTTGAAGACCTCGGCACTTAACGAAATACCTTATGATTTGAGCATGGTCTATGAGCCTGCTTTAAAGATGACCTCAGGTTATAGCCATAAGGTCAATGATAGGGAACCTATGGCACGTGTGCCACAGGTGGCACATGGAGCCATTTCTGAGGGCATGCAAGACATTGCCCTTTGTCAGCCCCAACACACATGTGCATGCTGGCCAGCTGATTTGGGGGCTTCTTTTTGGCCCCTTTCGCTCTTCCCAGGCTTCAGGAAAACAGCCTGCCCAACTGGAAATTTACTTGTGTGCTCACCCCCAGCCTTCTTTTCACTGTCAGAGGTCTTCAGTAACTTCTTCAGCTTAGGTCAGTTGTAGCAAGGCCTCCCACACCTTGGCCCATTTCTGCTGCCGCCAGCAAGGCTTCCTTGAAGGTCTCTGCAGCTGATAACAGAGCTCCAGATCGATCCAGAGCTCTGTTATTGGCTACACAGGTCTTCAGGAAAGCCTTACAGGCTGCAGAAGAAATGGGCCAAGGTGTGGGAGGCCTGATTGCAACTATCTGAAGGCAAGTAATAGGACAGGTCCACTGAAGTTAAGTAGTAGGGCAGTTCCACAGCTTGAGTGAGGCCTGTGTACATGCAGGGGGGGGGGCAGCTGGGGGTTGGCCATATGTGTGTGGGGAGGGCATTGCATTATGGATGTGGGCATTCACATGCACCCTTTTGTGCACCTGAGCCAAAAAAAATTCACCATCACTACTATAAGGAACTTACAGTACTTGACAATAACATACACAGATCTCAGCAACACTTATTCCCGAGGAAACATGTAGAAGGTTATGTTACATCAGGGGTGGAGACTGATGGCCCTTGCATGTATGACTTGGGGACTTCAGTTCCCAGAATTCCTGAGCCAGCCATCTAGAAGTCATAAAGGGGCCATAGTTCCCCACCTCTGCACTACATGAAGAATTATTTGGGGATTTTAAGTTGGCAGCTTCTAAAAGTTTACCAGATAAATCTTTTTAAAAACTGCTTGTAAATACTTCCTTTACAGAGAAAACCAGGTTGGTCCAAATTAATACAAACTTTTATTATACTGTAGTTGAATGATGGCATTCAAAATTAATTCACACAATATCTGCCTTGCTATGCCTGACTCTTCTTTTGGATGTTTTGGAATTAAAGGAGAAAAAGAAATAAGCAAAATAAGAGAACTTTAAATCTTAAACCAGGATAGATAAAAAAGACTATTTCATACATTTTTTCTTGAAGATCAACTTCTATTTGGTAAGTCATTTTTTAAAATTTCTAGTCAAACGCCCAGGTAAACCATAGGCCCTTTTAAAGAGTGGCTATAATAACAACTGTAAAGACTGAATTACAAAGAAGTCAGATGATTACTAGATAACAGAAAAAGGGAAAAAAACATGTAGTAAACGTGAACCATTTATCAATTAGCTGGACGTTTGCAACCTATAGAGTGAACTTCTAGAAAGATCTAACCACTATTGTATCAATCTAACCATAATGAAGACCAGCCCTACATCACTTCAAAAATGGCTGGACCATGTTGAAGATAATATAAGAGCTTTTTCTCAATTACATTTCTCATAGGACCATCAAACTCTGATATTAAGGCTATCAGACCTGAACAGCCAAGAGCGGCTAACTTTATTTTTATCTCATCACTAGCCTAGGAATAAGAAAAACCTTATTACAGTACAGTGGTACCTCGAGATACGAGTTTAATTCGTTCCGGACTTGGGCTCTTAAGTCGAGCAGCTCTTATCTCGAACGACTTTTCCCCATAGGAATTAATGTAAATAATTTTAATTGGTTCCAGCCCTCAAAAAACTCACAAAGTTAGTCTAAATTATGCAGAAAGACATGTTTTTAATGAAGAAATGTACATGTACATATAAATGATTAATGAAGTTTCTTTCACTTAACTTGTAAACTTTCTTAAACTTTTAAATTTACATATGTTCAACTTCTCTGCCACCCAATCCTGTAGGACAGAGGTCCCCAACCCTTTTTGCACCAGGGACCGGCTTTAAGCGATCAAGAGAGGAATGGGTGAATGAATGGACGGAGGGTGGGAAGGAAGGAAGGAAAGAGGGAAGGGACAGGAACAGAGGAAGGAAGCAAGGAAACTTATGAAAGGGGAGAGTAAGAGAGGAATGAGTGAAGGGAGGGAGGGAGGGAAGAAGGTGGGAAGGAGAAAGAAAAGAAGAAATAGAGGAAGGGAAGGTAAAAGAGAGAAAGAAAAAGAGCAAGAAAGAAAGCTGCAAGCACCCCCCCGAGCCCCCCAGGCCGGCTGCAACCTTTTAAAACACGCGCGCCGCTTCGCAGCTGTCTCCTGAAGCCGAACGCGGAAGTTAGCGTTTGGCTTCAGGAGACAGCTCCTTGGCGCTTGTATCTCGAATTTGGGCTTGTAACTAGAACAAAAATATCTCTCCCCTCCCAGCTCTTATCTCGAGTTGCTCTTAAGTAGAGCAGCTCTTATGTCGGGGTTCCACTGTAGTTGTATTTTCCCTCTTATTTTAACATTATTCAAAAACAGTCTCAAAATACATAATATCTCTTAGGCTTTGTTATCCATTATCTTAGAGGGAAGTCAGACAACCACAATAACTTGATAAATAGGCAGTAGAGGCTAGAGATTGACAAAGCGGCATATAGCAAATTTCATACCAGTGTTGTTTTCTCCCGATTCATAACACTTCAGTTCATAGCACTTCAGCTCAGCTTTTGGGAAAGGTCCCAAATGTATCATGGGGTAAATTGCCACTGGGACTCAAAGGGTTAATCGAAGAGTTAAGTGAAGACCTCCCAATAGGAATTAGGTGTTAAGGACCCAAAGGTGTGTGGGGATATAGATACAGAAATTGCTGGTTTCTCTTCCACTAGCTGCAGGATTTTTATTCTTGAATGAATAAAAGTTTTGATTTGAAATGGATGTTTCCAGAAGTGGAGAATCTGCAAACAGGCTCCTTTATAGCATCCTATAGAACAGCCTTCATTGCAAATGCGTTCTGGCACCAATTTCAATCTCCAAGGATTCTCTGTCATACCACCCAACCACATAACTTAGATAGGGCAAAGCCGCACATTTTTCTTCCTTGCTCTTTTCCCCCCCTTCCCTGATGAAGACTCGAATGGAGCAGAAATATGACAGGCGGCTAGGAATTTCATGGTAACAAGAGCACCGTCATTTTCTGTGCTTTATTAATAATCCTATAATTATCTGAGAAAGCCCTTCTCCCCTATTCCTTTCACCATCCCTAATTTGAAACTAAGCTTTCAAAATTGATCGTGACACCACGGCATGCAAAGGCCAGCAATCCAAGCTGAATAGAACATTGCATGAGCTCAGTTTAAATCTCAGCCCATTTAGTTCGGTAAGCCTCAGTTAGGAAGGAGAAGAATGATAGTCGGTAGTCTTCCTCCTCCACCCCCTCCTGGTTCCCTTCCTTTTTTTTTTTAAAAAAAAGGTGTTTATTTAAATCGTGCACAACATGCGCTAACCCAGGGTGATAATTTCTGCTCCAGGGTTTTTGGTGCTCTTGATGAGTTGCAGATGGCTTTTCTGCACAGGTGATGTGGCCTCCCACTGACATCACCAGGACAGCAGCCAAGCCCCATCCCAGCACCAGGATGACTGAAGCAGCATGGAATGTATCAGCACAAGCTCGGGAGAGAAGCTTGCCAATGCTTTCATTGCTAGGGGTGCTGGGATGAGAAGGGGAAGGGAGGAAGATGCTACTGGGAGGCTGAAAAACAAGTTCTATAGAAGAGAGAAGAGATGGTGGTAGGAATTCCCTAGACCCTTTGATGATGAAGATCACACATTCTTCAGAGGGGGAGAGGATTCAGCCCAGTGGGTTGCTCCAGATTTAACAGGCTAACATGGATTTTCCCATCTTCCCCCTTCAGTCTTGTATTGGAAGAAATTAATCTCCTTCCCCCACCCCTTACTCTCAGGAGCCAGCTGTTTTAAGTAAAAAGCAGAGCTTCAGGGACAATGAGCTAATGAAATCACAAGCTGTGGTTTTTAACCTAAGAAGGGAATTTTCAGGTTAGGAATATTTAAACATTTTTTTTATTTTTTAAAAACACCCAGAGACTTTTAAAATAAGATTTTTCTCTACCCTATTCTTGGTTTTGGAGTCTGCATTAAATGCACCTAAGTCACTGGCCTTGGTTTCCCACCAATCCATGTGTCAAATGGAAGCATGATGAAGTAACACGGCCATTGATACTGTACATATGAAGGTATGCTATTAAATTGAGGGAATTTATTTATTTATTTATTATTTATTAATCAGATTTGTATGCCGCCCCTCTCCGCAGACTCGGGGCGGCTCACAGCAATAATAGTACAATGTAAACAAATCTAATATTTAAGTTTAAGTTAATTTAAAACCCCAATTTAAAAACCAATCATACGTACTAGCATACCATGCATAAATTTTATAAGCCTAGGGGGAGGGAAAGTATCAATTCCCCCATGCCTGATGACAGAGGTGGGTTTTAAGGAGCTTACGAAAGGCTAGGAGGGTGGGGGCAACTCTGATATCCGGAGGGAGTTGGTTCCAAAGGGTCGGGGCCGCCACAGAGAAGGCTCTTCCCCTGGGTCCCGCCAAACGAATACAAGTCACTTCCTATCTCCTTCCTTTCTATTCACCATTTAAGTATGATAGGAGCACAGCTGAAAGCTCTTACGTACATGCAGGAGGGTGTCAAACTCTGAATGAAATTAAAATCCATAAAAATATAATGCCCTACATGGCTTAGGGCCAGACTATCTTCAAGACTGCCTTCTGACACATAGCTCCCTGCGACCAGTAGGGGCCCATAGGGTTGGCCTTCCCCGGGTCCCATTAGCCAGGCAGTGTTGGTTGGTGGAACTGCAGGAGAGGGCCTTCTCTGTGACAGCTCCGGCTCTCTAGGACCAGTTGCCCGCCCCCCAACCCGTTGACACCACCCTACTGGCCTTCCGGAAAGCCATTAAAACCTGGCTTTGCTGGCTGGTGTGGGCCCAAGGATAGTTTGACACCACCATGTTTTGGCCATTTAAGGATGAATGCATTTTAATGGGTTTTATACTGTCTTTTACATTGCTTTTATGTTGTATGCCGCCCAGAGTCTGAAAAGAATTGGGCGGCCTATAAGTACAAACGAATAAACAAATAACATGAACTACAGCAGGGGTGTCAAATTTGATTTCATTGAGGGCCACATCAGGGTTGTGTTTGACCTTGGGGGAGCCATGGTGGGTGTAGCATAGTGGGCATGGCCACCTCAATGTCGCTAGTGTTGAGGGGTACCGAGTGCTCTGCTAGCTGTGAAAATATTTACAGAAACCTCACATCCTGATCACAAGGAGTTTCTTCAAGTCCTACCCTCAAAACGACGTTATAGACCACTGCACACCAGAACACAAGAAAAGTTTTTTCACTCTGCTAACCAAATATTTCCCTCAACACTGTCAAACTATTTACTAAGTCTGCACTACTATTAATCTTCACATCATTCCCATCACCCATCTTCTTCCACAAATGACTGTAACTCTGTTGCTTGTATCCTTTCAATTTATATTGACTGGTTCCTAATATGATTTGATTGCTTATTTGTACCCGAACTGTCATTAAGTGTTGTACCTTATGATTCTTGACACACATACAAATATTTTAAAGTATTAAGTACAGTACATTGAAGCTATTTATGAAAATAGCTTGCAGCTATATCAGGGAAAGAAAGTGAGAATGTGGGAACCAAAGACCATCTTATAATCATTGTTATGAGGCTGAATCATGGTTTAGAACCACTAGATTTGGGGGGGGGGGGGGGGCTATCAAAAGAATATAGAAAAGTAGTCTTTTACATCCATCTAGTGGTTATCCAAATTTTTGCAGCTCAAATATAAAATGCCTGAAAATGAAGCCAAAAGGTATTTGCATGTAAAAATACACTTCACATATAAAGCACACAATTGCATTTTATATTTGATTCTTTCAATTAACATTTTGAAAAACTGGGCATTTTCAAACATTTGCTTCCACAATGAAACAAACTTGATGCCTTTGCTTGCTTCAAAAATTTATGGAGTCAAAAACTAACTACTAAATCCAGTGTTCTAGATTTGAAATTTCAACCATGTGTGTTGGCTTCACATGTGTCACAGTTAGACAAACTATGATTGCCCATTTGTAGAAAACTCTTAACATTGTAATTCTGATAGGGATTAGGGATTTCTAACAGAGCTGTTGGTAATTTTCATCCAATGCTTCTCCCAACTCATTGGGGGAAATTATGATTTGTTTTATAAAATATATATCAGTAAAAGTCAGCAGCAGTAGAACCTGGCTGACACTTCTTTGGCTTAGAAGCTTAGCAGCTTAATACTTGGTTAGTACTTGGAGGGAAGAACTGCAGAGAGTACCACAACTACAGGTTTGATCAGGAAGTTGAAAAACAGCTCAGAAAGAGGCAGCAACAACCTAAATCCATCATAACAAATTATTAAGAAACTGTAATAATTTGTAATAACTGTTATCTGGCAGGTATTTTGAGACTAGATATGTCCTCAAAGTATAAATACAACTATTAGGAACTTTCTCTTTAAACTCTTATGGCAATTCCTTTAACAATGACTCATAATAGCATTATTTTTGTCTGTTTAACTTGACATATCTTGTTTCTGATTGATCTGTGCCACTTGAAGTCTTTTTTTTTTCAATGGTCAGACTGATTTCCAGTCATTATTTGGTACATCCCAATAAAGATAACTTTTTGAAGTTGTTAAGCACTTCCAGTATTTCTAAATGTGAGTTTCAAAATCCTGAAAACTGATTTAATCACTTCTGAGACACTGACGTTCTACCTGGCTATGGGGATGTTGCAAGCACAGATTTGTTTACATGATTATGAATCTTCAGATAATTTAACAACTGGTTCTCTGCTATAATGACTGACTGGGTAGATGGGGCTGGGTGATCATGTGACTGAGTGGGCGTGGTCAACTTGATGTCACACACATCGAGGGGCACTTAACCTCGCCTGGCCTCTTGTACCCATGGGGATGTTGCAATGGTCATAAGTGTGAAAAACAGTCATAAATCACTTTTTTAAGTGACATTGTCACTTTGGTCACTAAATGAACTGTTTTAAGTCAAGGAAAGCTAAAACTTTCTGTCTGAATACTTCCCTTTTCCTCAGCAATTCCAGAGCACATTGAGGAATTAAAATAATTAAAATACAGCCAACTCTTTAAACATCTATTAGCAATAGCAAAAGTCCTCAGACCTATATACTGCTTCACAGTGCTTTACAGCCATCTCTAAGCAGTTTACAGAGTCACCATATTGCCCCCAACAATCTGGGTTCTCATTTTACCAACCTAGGAAGCAGTGAAGGGCTGCAAAAATTTTCACTACCTCAATGTGGGTGGGGGTGGCTTGCTGGCCATGTGACCAGGTGGGAGTGGCTTAAAGGTCATGGGACTGACTTAAAGGTAACCAACTTGACGTCACTCATGTCAAGGGCTTGGATTAGGGTGCCTGGCCTCTCCTCATCTCAAAGAGATGCAATTTCCCTATCTATTTACTATTACTGAGCATCCAAAATATACTATTTAATTCTGTGTATATATGCCATATGTGTACATACACATTACACAGAGGGACACAAAAATATATATTATCTACAATATAAACTGTATGTGTATGTACATACAAACATGCAGGCACAGCTCTTCCAAAATTATACACATTCAACCTCATTTACTGTGATAGGGAAAACATACCCAGAGCCCAGAAGGGAAAAAAAGAAAAAAAAATCAATTTCTACAGGTTCTGCATACCTGACCAAATTTTTTCTACCGGTTCTGAGTACCTGATCCTACCTGTAGGAGCCCATCACTGCTTGGAAGGATGGAAAGCTGAGTCAACCTTGAAACTAGTGTGGATCAAATTCCTGGCAGTCAGCAGAATTAATCTGCAATACTGCATTCTAATCACTGCACCACCAAGTTTGTGCTTACATAAATTAATCACAAAATCTGAGGTTCTGAATTTAATGGCAGGCAGTTAATACTAAATTGGGATCCATTGGAAGGCTTCATTTATAGTGAGACTAATATACAAGTAGTCCTCAACTTACAGGCGTTGGTTTGAAATTACAACGGCATTGAAAAATGTGACTTATAATTGGTTTTTCACTTGACTGTTGCAGCATCCTGATGGTCATGTGATTAAAATTTGGGCACTCAACAACTGCTTCATATATATATAACACTTGGTCATGTGATAACCAATGACACATGTTTCACTGAACCACTGCAGCGATTCCCTTAACAACTGTGGCAGAAAGGTTGTAATATGGGACAAAACCTCACTTAATAGCTTCCTTGCTTACTGTTGTGGTTAGCTCTGGCCCAGCTCCTGCCTCAAGGAATGTGCAGGTGGATGTGGGGGAAACATCCACATGCCATAGCCCTGTTTTGCTCCCGGTGGAATCTGCCAACGAAGCCTCCTCTGACCAAGGAAGCGTGAGTGACAGGGAAGAGGGAAGTTTGGCAGACAGCCCAGGAGGAGATCAATCATCTGTATCATCCCTGGATTCTGAACAAGAATTAATGACACATCCACGCATGTGTAGAGTGATGCATAGGAGACAACAACTGATGGATTATTACAAGAGAAAATGAGGCCACCTGTGGTTGGGTGGGGCTGCTGTAATTAGTGCTACAGATAAAAGTGCAACCTGGTGTTTCAGCCTCATGGCAGTTTATCTGATTCATTGTTTCGTCAAGATCATGGTTTTTGTGCAGTTCAAGATTGTGTGTGGACTCTCTGGACTTTAGAATTGGACTCAATTTCCCAGTTATTGGATGAGCAATTGGATTGCATTTAACCTGTGCCTTGTGTGTACCAGAAAATCCCTTTGACATTTAAAAAGGGAGCTTTTTCTGTTTTTCTGTTTATAAAAACTTTTGGGTTTTCCTTTTATCGTGTGGTGTGTGTCTTCCTGGACTAATTACCCTGTAATTACGGGCGGTTGAAACACGCCGGCAGAACATTTACCAACGGGAATTTTGGGCTCAAATGGGATTGTAAGTCAAGGACTATCTGTATGGAAAAATATTTTTAAAATATTAAATTATATCTCCCCCTAGAATGCTATAGATAACCCCCCCCCCCAAAAAAAAGCCAGGCAAAATTAACTTTTGAAATGGAAATTTCATCCCACAGTGTGTATTTGAAGCTCACCGTTCACGCTCCTGTTCTAGGAGGTTGGTAAAGTCGTCGCTTTTGTTCATATAATCCGTGTGTTTGTGCTTCTCATTTTCCAGCTCGTAAACGGTCCGTCGATGGCATTTTTCTGCCAAAAGAAGCTGCTCAAGCATGCGCCGATATGTTTCCTTCTGCTTGTCTTCCAATCTGTCCAGCTGGTTTATTGAAACATAAAAGGGATGGGGTGCAATAGATCATTGGATGACTTGGATTAATTTACCCAACCAGGAATTTTTCGTACAGAAAAGAAATGTGCTTGGGGTTTTTTTCCCTGACCTGCCAGCTCATCATATTGGATGTCCTAACTAACTACCGAGGAAAGATGTTTACATTTCGTTTGCATTGCATTTTGGTTGCATTGAGCTATTTGACGAATGAGCTTTCCACGCTAGGCTAGGCTAGGCTCAGCGGTGGGCTACGAGCCGGAATGCTAAATTGCGCTCGCCACTGCGGCTCATAAGTTCTTGCAGGACCAGCGCAATTTTGCTGCTGCACCTGTGGAGGTAGCAAAATCACTCACGGAACCCCAGGTAAAACCTTGCCAAACTACAGCTGCAATTTTGCTACCTCCACAGGTGCAGCAGCAAAATCATGCTGGTCCCGCAAAAACCTACGAGCCATGATGGCGAGCGCAATTTAGCTTTCCAGCTCATAGCCCACCGCTGGCTAGGCTAGCATAGCATAGCATAGCATAGCATAGCATAGCATAGCACAGCACAGCACAGCACAGCACAGCACAGCACAGCACAGCACAGCACAGAATAGAATAATAGAGTTGGAAGAGACCTTGGAGGTCTTCTAGTCCAACCCCCTGCTTAGGCAGGAAACCCTACACCACTTCAGACAAATGGTTATTCAACATCTTAAAAACTTCCAGTGCTGGAGCATTCATAACTTCTGGAAGCAAGCTGTTCCACTGATTAATTGTTCTGTCAGGAAATTTCACCCTAGTTCTAAGTTGCTTCTCTCCTTGTTTAATTTCCACCCATTGCTTCTTGTTCTACCCTCAGGTGCTTTGGAGAATAGGTTGACTCCTTCTTCTTTGTGGCAACCCCTGAGATATTAGAACACTGCTATCATGTCTCCCCTAGTTCTTCTTTTTATTAAACTAGCCATGCCCAGTTTCTGCAACTGTTCTTCATATGTTTTAACCTCCAGTTCCCTAATCATCTTTGTTGCTCTTCTCTGCACTTTTTCTAGAGTCTCAATATCCTTTTTGCATCGTGGCGACCAAAACTGAATGCAATATTCCAGGTCTGGAGCTTTGCGAGAGCTGTTCCAGGTTCCTCCAAATGACTGGGGATGATGGAGCTTGCTGAATGCTTTAAAGATAGTTACTTCATTCATAAAGTAGAAATACAGTGAATTCCTATGGATGCCTTCTTGAGCAAGATATTGTGCAAACTGTGAGTAAACATGTACAGTGTTCCCTCAATTTTCGCGGGTTCAAACTTTGCAAAAAGTCTATACCACAGTTTTTCAAAAATATTAATTAAAAAAATACTTCGCTGTTTTTCCCCCTATACCACGGTTTTTACCACCCAATGACATCATATGTCATCACTAAACTTTCGTCCGCCTTTAATAAATATTTTTTTTAATAAACTTTAATAAATAAATATGGTGAGTAATAATCTAAATGGTTGGTAAGGGAATGGGAAATTGTAATTTAGGGGTTTAAAGTGTTAAGGGAAGGCTTGTGATACTGTCCATAGCCAAAAATAGTGTATTTACTTCCGCATCTCTACTTCCAGGAAATTCGACTTTCTCAGGCGGTCTCGGAATGCATCTCCTACGAAAGTCAAGGGGACATTGTACTTGAAAGCTTGATGAGAACATTCCCTTTCCTCTTGTTTTCTGACCAGTAACATCTCTCACAAGAAGGCATCCATAGGAATCTCATTGTATTTCTACTTTATGAATAAAGCAACTACAAGTATTCAGCCAGTTCCATCATCCCCGGTCATTTGGAGGAACCTGGAATCATCTATCTAGGTCACCCAATCTTGGCTTATGATTTCTCAGCCATTGCTTCAATTTCACCGATCTGATCAGGAAACCTCTTCCTGATTCTCTAATGAAAACTGACAAGCGTCACAAGGGGACATCCTGAAAATAATCATGTCAGGAAATAGGCCTGCAAATGCCAAGCCAGCTGGTAATTTATACACAAGTGTGCAATAGAGAAGTTCTATCAAGCCTCTGCTAGCTGGAGCAGATTCAACTCTATGCAGATGTCATTGTGGTTTGCTTTCTGTTGCATTGGGCTATTGAGGAATGTTAAAATTGCTAACATGGCATTGGGCCAGAATACATCCAGAACCGCCTTCTACCGCACAAATCCCAGCGACCGATAAGGTCCCACAGAGTTGACCTTCTCCGGGTCCCGTCGACTAAACAATGTTGTTTGGTGGGCCCCAGGGGAAGAGCCTTCTCTGTGGCGGCCCCAGCCCTCTGGAACCAACTCCCCCCGGAGATTAGAACTGCCCCTACCCTCCCTGTCTTTCGTAAACTACTTAAGACTCACTTATACCGCCAGGCATCGGGGAGTTGAGACACCTTTCCCCCAGGCTTTTTTATACTTTGTTTTATGTTTGGTATGAATGTGCTGTTTGGCTTTAAAAAAAAAAATAATAATAATGATAGGGTTTTATATGTTTTTTTTAATATTAGATTTGTTCCACTACTATATTGTTTTTATTACTGTTGTGAGCCGCCCCAAGTCTTCGGAGAGGGGCGGCATACAAATCTAATAAATAATAATAATAATAATAATAATAATAATAATAATAATAATATTGACAAAATCTATAATTCGAGCTGCAACGACTCTGGCATAAGCCAGTGAAAGTGGTCCCAGTGGTACTTGGCACACTGGGCGCAGTGCCAAAGGATCTCAGCGGACATTTGAAAACCATTGGAATTGACAAAATCTCCATCTGTCAATTGCAAAAGGCTGCTTTACTGGGATCGGCAAACATAATTCGCCGCTACATCACGCAGCCCTAGGTGCTTGGGAAGCGCCTGACTGGTGATTAAATACGAAATCCAGCATAGTGATCTCGTTTGCTGTGTTGTACTGACATAATAATAATAATAATAATAATAATAATAATAATAATAATAACAACAACAACAGCAGCAGCAGCAACAACAACAACATTCCAGTATCCTAGTTTCAACTTCAGAGCTAGATAAATCTTGCCAAGTGAAATTACAGTTATCAATTGGATGCCTTCCCTGGAAGTAGGGTTGCCATTTTTGCTATCTGCTTTTGGGAGTTTCTGATATTAATACCCTTTAATGATAGCTCAAAGCCAGCAGCAGAATGCAAGTTGAAGAAAAACATTCAAAGGACCCTCAAAAGTGCTCACCTCTGAAATGGGCTTTTCATAAACATCGTCTACTGATTTCTCTTTGGAAAGGAGGGCGTCTCTATGCAATATTCGGAGGACGTTCTCTGGAGCTGCAGAACCATAATGTGCCTCTAGGATTTCAGGCCTGATTTTCTCGGTCTTCAGCATATGGATCACATCATCTCTGGCCTGCAAGTTGAGACTTCAAGTATTATTACCAATCTAACACTAAGTCAACATTATTGTGAAATAGTAGCGTTCTTTGTTGCTTTTCCGTTATCAACACAGTGCTGTGCTCTAAAGTGCATCTCCTGAATTATTAAGATTTACCAGATACAGTGGTACCTCTACCTAAGAATGCCTCTACTTATGAACTTTTCTAGCTTTTTTTGCCTCTTCTCAAGAATCATTTTTCACTTACAAACCCGAGCCTCCGAAACTGTAACCGGAAAAGCCTTTGTGCATGCACAGAGAGTTTTTCCCCCCAAGCTGCAGCGACCAGAGGACCGGTTTGAGACCTTGGACTCCTGATCATCGCTGCTGGTTTGGTGAGCGGTGGTAAATTTCCGCTACCGGTCCTAAAGAATCGGTCCGAACCAGAAGCAACCCACCACTGCATGGTATGAAAATGATCCTGTCTAAGGTTTCTAAAGAAGACACCAGTAAATGCATCCAGTTTGTGTGTACTGTACTTCCATAACATTCAGTGTGGGCTAAGAGTTAAATTCTGGAAGAGAGAGCCTCAACGCAACTGGGCAGTGGAAAAGACTGGAATAAAAAGAATCTGAAGGGTATGTTGATTGACTGCTGTTAACTATAATAGGAAAAATTAATTTCCATGTTTGAAAAGCCATATATTTCAAAATTACAGATTCGTGGGCCAAAGAAAAGATGGTATCTTATTGTGCCAGGTTTTTTGTGTGCTGTTGTACATGTGACTTTATACAGAGTTAGGATACATAATGCCTCCATTTAATCCCTTTAATCAGGGATTAAAGCATGTTTCAGCCCTGATCACCATTTAGTAACAGCCTCACTAGCAACTAGTAGATATAACAATTTCATACTGCTCCTCCTTTTCCGCAGATGACTCACAGATTTAATGACTGGTTCCTGAACTATTCTTTGTTCAGCCAGTGGGAAAAATCCTTTAAAACAGGGGTGTCAAACTCAATTAAGGGTCACATCAGGGTCGTGTTTGCCCTGGAGGGGTGTAGCCATGATGGGTGTGGCCAGCTCAACATCATACATGTTGGGGTCACCTGTGCTAAGGCAGGACTTCCCTGAGACACTCACTCACTCATTAAATCCATCCTTCTTTCCTTCTTTCCTCCCTTCCTCCCTTCCTCCCTTCCTCCCTTCCTCCCTTCCCTTCTTCTTCATTCCTTCTTCTTTCTTCCCTTTTCCTTCTTTTTCTTTCCTTGCTCTCTTCCCATCTTTCTTTTCTTTCTTTTTCTTTCTCTTTTCTCTTTCTTTTTCTCTCCTCTTTCCTCTTTCTCCTTTCTTGTCCCTTCTTGCATGCCCAAATGCAAAACAGGGAAACATTTCTCCTTTTGTTTTATTTTTAGTTTGTTTTGCTAGCCCTCTGCCAACAAAACCAAAGTTCAGGCTCCCTTTTCACTGGCAGAGGTCCTTTGCTGTTTCCAGGGTGGCCTGGTGGGCCAGATCTAAGCACCCCTGTGGGCCGGATGTGGCCTGCGGGCCATATGTGTGACACCCCCTGGTTTAGAACATAGAAATTGGGCCATTGAATTGATGACCACAATGCATTGTGGTGATGAGAGGGAACCGGCTGCGACTTTATCTTATAGCCGATCCTGTTACACCACAGCTGTTAAACTATTAATAAACTGACAAGTGGGACAGAGGGCACAAATCAAGATTTGTCATATTACAATTCACACCAAAATACGGACTTAGTAAACTTACAACTATCCATTGAATGGTGCCTATGTTTAAATGGGTTATATTCTTAGCTGTCTACCACCAAGGATACAAGAATGACACCTAATAATGGTCTTTTCTTTTCATCTCAGGGATACCAATGAAAATATTGTTACCTCCATCTTTGTTACAGGGCATTGTTGCTGAAATTCAAGAGAAAAAAAATTGCTAGGCTACTGAGGTGGCCAAGCAGACAGAAATGACTTTTTATGATAGGGGAGAGTAAGTGGGGTAGGAAATCCAATTGGTCACCATACCTTTTGTTGGCTATGAACCTTCGACAACACCGAGCAGAGAATTTTAACAGAGCGTGGGTGTGTGATAAAGCCAAGACACAGACTTAGTTAAATAAGTATTATTTACATATAAACAAAATATAAACAATCCAGAATAAGCACGAAGCAAAATACAGAATAATACGCACTGAGCAATTACAAGATTAGCACAAAGCAAAATACAATATAGATAATAAGCACAACGCTAAAATACAACATAGATAATAAGCACAAAGCTAAAATACAATATAGATAATAAGCACGAAGCTAAAATACAATACAGTGTTCCCTCGATTTTCGCGGGTTCGAACTTCGCGAAATGTCTATACCACGGTTTTTCAAAAATATTAATTAAAAAATACTTCGCGGGTTTTTTCCCCTATACCACGGTTTTTCCCACCCGATGATGTCATATGTCATCACCAAACTTTCATTTGCCTTTAATAAATATTTTTTTAAATAAACTTTAATAAATAAACATGGTGAGTAATAATCTAAATGGTTGCTAAGGGAATGGAAAATTGCAATTTAGGGGTTTAAAGTGTTAAGGGAAGGCTTGTGATACTGTTCATAGCCAAAAATAGTGTATTTACTTCCGCATCTCTACTTTGCGGAAATTCGACTTTCGCGGGCAGTCTCGGAACGCATCCCCCGCAAAAATCGAGGGAACACTGTATAGATAATAAGCACGAAGCTTATACAAGAAGATACGCACAAAGCGTAAACACAACTCCCCCTCTTTCAGGCAAAAGTAAAGGAAGTGACCGAGCAAAATAATGAGCTTTTATAGCTTCAATAAGGAAGTGACAAAACAGCCTTGAATATTAACTCGTCAAGTACAAGTTAACTCTTTGAGTGCACATTAACTCTTTAAGTACAAGTTTGGTACAAGTGTACAATATGCAGTTTACAATGGCAATCCCTAACAACCATGTACCCTGTACTAACACCTTTAATGATACGCCATTTTCTGACTCCTAATTAGAATTCACTGTAGCCCAGGAAAGAGTACACAATTCCTGTTGGCTTCATGGACATACTTGTGCAGTGTTTGTTTGTTTGTTTGTTTGTTTGTTTGTTTGTTTGTTTACTTACTTACTTACATTATTATTATTATTATTATTATTATTATTATTATTATTATTATTTATTAGATTTGTATGCCGCCCCTCTCCGTAGACTCAGGGCGGCTTACTTATTTACTTACTTACTTACTTACTTACTTACTTACTTACTTACTTACTTACTTACTTACTTACATCTATTTATCTATTTATCTATTTATCTATCTATCTATCTATCTATCTATCTATCTATCTATCTATCTATCTATCTATCTACCTATCTATTTACAAACACACTTATAGGCTGCCCATGGGACTTGTCTATCCCGAACACGTGAAGATAATATTCTGGTGGACTGAGCAGATGAAGCCTACTAGAATAGGTCAATGAAGGCGGCCTCTGCAAGCAATGTGGTATGCTAAGAGCACGGCAAGACACGAAAGACGCCCAGGTCAACCACTAGGAGAAGGGAAACTCTGACTGCAAACCTGCACTGCCTTGTGGCTTTATCCACCTCGGAAGGATGGAAAAGGCTTCAGGAGTAAACCTTGAGGCAAAATCCAGAGCCAGTGTCTCGGAAGCAGTTTGTGACTGCATACCACCGCGTTGTAATAACTCCTGTGACGTAGCTGGAACCAATCCTATTGGCCTTTGCCGTTCCATTGGATTATTTCAGAGATGTAGAGAGGGGGGATCTGCTGCTTGGGTAACAGTCTATCCTCCATGCTAACCTACCCAGGCTTCATGCTCTGGGTAATCCAGAGCATGACACCATGGTCTTTCGAGACTGAAAGATGCTAATGCCAGGTCGCCCAGACTCTGGGTCGTGTACAATGTGTAAAAAACAGTATAAAAACAATCTAAAACCCACTAGAAAACCATTCATCTTATTTAGTGGCTGGATCAAATTGATATCAAGTTGCTCACTAAAGCCCTTCATGGCACCGGACCAGATTATTTCAGGGACCGCCTTCTGCTGCACGAATCCCAGCAATCAGTTAGGTCCCACAGAGTGGGCCTTCTCTGGGTCCCATCAACTAAACAATGTCTTTTGGCGGGACCCAGGGGAAGAGCCCTCTCTGTGGCGGCCCCGGCACTTTGGAACTAACTCCCCCCAGATATTAGAATTGCCCCCACCCTCCTTGCCTTTCGTAAGCTTCTTAAAACTCACCTCTGCCATCAGGCATGGGGGAACTGAGATATTCTTTCCCCCCAGGCCTTACAATTTATGCATGGTATGTTTGTACATATGTTTGGTTTTATAATAAGGGTTTTTTTAGTTGTGTAGTATTGGATTGTTACATTTTATTTTTTATCACTGTTGTTAGCTGCCCCGAGTCTGCGGAGAGGGGCGGCATACAAATCCAATAAATAAATAAATAAAATAAATAAATGGCCCCAGGTCTGCCAAAAAAGTCAGATATTCACAGCCTTCTGGAAGGCCAGCAGGGTGGGGGCAATATGGACCTCAGGGGGCAGCTGGTTCCACACAGCCAGCACCGCCCTGCCAACCAACACTGTCTGGCCGAGAGGACCTGGAGAAGGCCATCCTTGTAGGCCCTTATTGGTTGCTGGGAGCTGTGTGGCAAGAGGCAGACCTAGAGATAGTTTGGCCCTAAACCATGTAGAGCTTTATGGGGGAATTAAGAACTGGCTTGCTATTGCCTTCCCCCAGTATGTGTTTTGAACTTCCCAGTCCAACCTACAGCTTGAGGATACTTGGATGACTCCATCTCATTTCCCTCCCAAATCCCCTACAATTCCTGTTCCAGGAGAGACCCACAAAAATGTATTATGATGCACAATATAGGAATAAAATCAACCTAACTCTGGTATGCTGCTGTTTTTTGTTTAAAGATGTGCATTCTTGTCAGAACAGCAGCTTCCAATAAACGAGTATTCTAACCCGCTATCTTGGGAGTTACCATCCAGCAGCACATCTGTGCAGCAGGATAGGATATCTCATTCATAGCAGACATCAATTAATCACTCCAGACGGTATTGACGGAACTTCTGTGGTTCTCAAAATAGCAGTTGTTGAACAATTGGCATCAGTTTCTGGGACTACCAGAGCCCTCTTTGGAGCAACCCCTCCCCCACCCAAAGATTGAGGTCACCCCAACCTTTTAGCTTTCAGGAAAGTTTCAAAAACTTGCCTTTTCCCCCTGGCATCGTTCCCAGGACAAGAGATGAGCTTGTCTTTTTTATGGTGGAGGGTATAAAGAGGCCCAGGTTTATGTTGTTGAAATGTTAGCATTTAGATTTTTTTTTAAAAAAAATATTGTGTGTGTTTAATTATAATGCAACAAGTCCTTGACTTACAAGGGTTTGTTTAGTGATCATTCCAAATTATAATGGCACTGGGGGGGGGGAATGATCTGTGACTACTTTTTCACACTTACGACCATTGAGCATTCCCATGATCACATGACCAAAATACAGGGACTTGGCAACTGATTCGTATTCAGGACAGTTGCCATGTGCCAGGGTCATGTGACCACATTTTGTGACAAGCAAAGTCAAGAAGGAAGCCAGATTTGCTTAACAACCGTGTTACTAATTGAACAACTGCAGCAACTCACTTAACAACCGTGGCAAGAAAATGGTTCTAAAACTTAGCAAAGGTCTCCCTTAGCAATAGAAATTTTGGACTCAGTTATGGTCGTAAGTTGAGGTTTACCTGTATTATTTGGGGATTTTGTAATTCAATGTATGGCATTCCCATGTATCACAATAGAGTTCTGATGTAAATAAATCTTCTAAATAAATAAATGGTCTTCTTGTTACATAAATCACAATCCTATTTAAAGAGAGACCAGCTGGCTTTTGTGCACCATTCTAGTATGACAGTGCTTTATTCATTAGCCATGTCTTTCTAGAACATAGTTTTGACTGCTGTTACTCATCTCTCTTCAGGTAAATTTTGTTTAGTGAATACAGTGGTACCTCAACATACGAGTTTAATTCGTGCCAGAGCCGAGCTCGGATGTCGATCAATTCGCATCTCGAACGAATGCCTTTAGACTTTGCTTTTTGCGCTGAGATAACTGGAAACATGGAATTCTTGCGCCACCTAGTGGACGCTCGGCTCGTATCCTGAATTTGAACTCGGGTGTCGAACAGAAATTTTGCTCGCGTCTCGGCTCGTAACTTGGAATACTCGCATGTGGAGCAGTTTGTATCTAGAAATACTACTGTACTAGACTATCGTTGTTAGCCTCCCCGAGTCTATTGAGAAGGGAGGCATACAAATCCAATAAATAGATAAATAGATAGATAGATAGATAGATAGATAGATAGATAGATAGATAGATAGATAGGCAGGCAGGCAGGCAGGCAGGCAGGCAGGCAGGCAGGCAGGCAGGCAGGCAGGCAGGCAGGCAGGCAGGCAGGCAGACAGACGATAATGTCTCAGAAGGGTTGGTTAAAATCACCTGTTTCTTGCACCAACTGGAGGTCCTAACTCAGGAGCTTTAGGCTTATGTTTCTAACACTGCACTTCAGACTGAAATTCACAAGACTGTCAATGTATATATTTTGAGCTGTATTTCCAGATCTTGGAATTTATCTAGATATCAATAACTGCTGTTATAACATTAAAGGGAAACATTTACGCCTGATTTGCACAAGCTGATCACTGATATCTGTGGCTTAATAAAACATAACAAACTCCAGCTAGTATAAATCTATTCAGGAACTTTTAAAGCCACTTTTCCCCCAAATTGGTGATATTTATTTATTTATTTTTAAAAAGTCACAAACCTGTTACTCAGGGACTCAAACAAGGAATGAACCTGTCTCGCTAGTTCAATGAATTAAAGTCCGTAACCCATCTCCCATTTGCTGACTAATGCTTCCGTAATAGTAGCTAATAAAATGTTATGTCCCAAGGGCAAGACGCTTTACTGAGCTGTCCATTCGTCTAAAACAAGAATTTGTTGCATTTCTTCTCTTTTGGCAGGATATTAGTAGTGCCTCCAATGGATCTGAGAATACCACTTCCCTCTGCCCACCTCCAATCTCTGCAAAGGTTTTGTCGCTGATAGTAGCACTGATGCCAAGAAATGACATTTTACACACCATGTTTTGAAAGAGATCAGAGAGATCCTGTTGCTGCCTGCCGACACAGCTTTGCCTCTTTTTTATTGCCAGAAAATTACACCAATGATGTCACTTCGGTCTAAAGAGAACACATCATCCGAGCTCTGGGCTGACATAATTCATTATCTGTGGTCTGGCCCAAGAGGACTGAATTCCCATGGCAAGGAATTAAAGTTACTCTGTTTGAAGTTTGAAGGGTTCAAAGATACCACTTCTCATTGTCCTGACACTGAAAAGCAGTTTTGTTCTGTGCTATTATCAGACCACAAGGAGGGTGGCTAAAGCCTATCATTCCGCGATCCTTGGCAGGACAAGAAGCAAACTCGAAAGGTCATTGTAGATTGTGTACACAAATCAAAATGTGTTGTGATATGTCTTGCATGCTTCAAGAATTAGCACATCACAGCGGGTAAATCAGCTGACTTGGGGGAAGCTGTAACTGGCTATTATAAATATGCCCATGGACAAAGTTAGCTCTCTGTAGAGTCTATAGGCAGTGGCTAGGGTAACTGAAGGTAAATTAAACAGTCCAGTTCTCTTATTCACTTATTACTGTAGACTGGGGGTCCCTGTACTTGGCAACTTTAAAACTTGTGGGCTTCAACTCCCAGAATTCACCAGCCAGCTCTGCTGGGAGTATAAGTCCATAAGTCTCAAAGTTGCCAAGTTTGGGGAACTCTGCGGTAGACTCATAGAAGACAATGTTTTTCTTTACTTTTTTTACGGTGTCCCTTGGATATACTGCATATTAAAGCTTCCCCCCCCCCTTTTCCCCAATTTGTTGCTCTTCATGTGATGGCAAACAACTCCCAGAGCCCATGGAGGATTCTGAGAGTTGTAGAGGTCATACATTATAGAACTATGCTGGCTGGGAATCCTAGGAGTGGTAGTCCTAAAATATCTCATAGGTATTCAAGACTTCTTGCATTGTGTTTTTTAAAAGGTATCCTGCTTTTCTTCCTCCTTTAGTCCCCATCCCATTGCCAGCCCCCCGAAATGAGTTTTTATTTATTTATTTATTATTTATTATTTATTCTTTGTCCAATATACAATACATATGGAAGAACATTAAGTAATATATATGAAGATAGAAAGTAAAAAAGAAGAGAAGTGGATGGGAGGGAGAGGATATATATGATATAAGAGATAAGGAGAGAATATATATTATAGATAGATAGATGATAGATAGATAGATAGATAGATAGATAGATAGATAGATAGATAGATAAGGAGAGAATATGTATGATATTTAAGATAAGGGAAGACAATTGGGCAGGGGACGATAGGCACATCAGTGCACTTATATACACCCCTTACTGGCCTCTTAGGAACCTGGAGAGGTCAATCGTGGAGAGTCTAAGGGAGAAATGTTGGGGGTTGGGAGTTGACACTATGGAGTCTGGTAATGAGTTCCACGCTTCGACAACTCAATTGTTAAAGTCATATTTTTTACAGTCAAGTTTGGAGCGGTTAATATTAAGTTTGAATCTGTTGAGTGCTCTTGTGTTGTTGCAGTTGAAGCTGAAGTAGTCGCCGACAGGCAGGACGTTGCAGCATATGATCTTGTGGGCAAAACTTATATCGTGTTTTAGGCGCCGCAGTTCTAAGCTTTCTAGACCCAGGATAGTTAGTCTATTTTCGTAGGGTATTCTGTTTCGAGTGGAGGAGTGAAGGGCTCTTCTGGTGAAATATCTTTGGACATTTTCGAGAGTGTTGATGTCTGAGATGTGGTGTGGGTTCCAGACAGATGAGCTGTATTCGAGAATGGGTCTGGCATAGGTTTTGTAGGCTCTAGTCAGTAGTGTGAGATTGCCAGAGCAGAAGCTACATAGGATCAGGTTAACAACTCTGGAAGCCTTTTTTGGCGATATTGTTGCAGTGGGCTTTAGCACTTAGGTCATTTGATATTAGTTTTCCAAGGTCTTTTACTGAGTGTGGGTTGGCTGCGAGAATTTGTTTATTCAGTTCATATGTGAGGTTTGGATTCTTTTTGCCGATGTGGAGGGTAGAGCATTTGTTGGTTGATATTTGAAGTTGCCAGGTGTTAGACCAATCTGAAACAAAGTCAAGGTCTTTTTGGAGAGTGAGTGTGTTGTCAGTGGTGTTGAAAAGTTTCACATCGTCAGCAAAAAGCACACAGTTGCTTGCAATATTATCACAGAGGTCATTGATGTATAGGATGAAAAGAGTAGGACCTAGTACGCTGCCTTGGGGAACGCCGCTTTTGTTGCAAGGAAGTAGGGATTCTTCTGTCTGCCTGTCTGTCTTTCTGTCTGTCTGCTTGTCAGTCTGTCTGTCTGTTTCTCTCTCCCTCCCTCTCCGTCACTCTCACTTTCTCTCTCCCTCTTCCTGCTTCTGTTTCTGTCTCTTAGCAATCTGACATGATTTTCTACTTGGATTTTCAGTAAAGTCACTGAAAAAGAATGGAACTGTATTGTTTACCTTTTTTTCTTACCATGTATCTTCAAAATATTATAGCAAACTTCCTCAGTGTGGACACATACTCGGTTATTTGGAATATAATTTTCATTTTCATGGATGATTGAAATTGTAGTCCATGCACTGCATTATGGCTGCTTAACTTCCAACAAAAACAAGATCATTTCTCCCCCTCCAATCCTACTGTATTATTTAAAATTTATTAAACAGAATAGAAAAATTAAGACATACCATACTTTTCGGAGTATAAGATGCACCTTAGTTTGGGGGAAGGAAAATAGGGGGGAAATCTACCAGGTATTCATCTGGCTAGCATCCTTAGTCTGTTTAGCTTCAGCACATTATTTTATCCCGTAAGTAGGGCTGAAAAAGTCTTTTTCTGAAGGAGTAGGAATGAAAACAAGCCTGCAAAGACTTAGGGCTGAAAAAAACTTTCTTTGGAGGGAATAGGAAGCCATTATCACTTATTTAGGGGTGGGGGGGAAAAGCTACATTCAAAGTATAAACCATACCCAAATTTTCAGCCTCTTTTAGGGAGGAAACAGGTGCTTCTTATACTCCGAAAAATACAGTATATCCCCATTACAAAAGTGATCAGTTGCATATACACGCAAAGATATTAAATTATAGAAATTGTCTTTCTTGCCAGAATCTTCACCCTAGTTTGCTTTGCACTTAGGAACATCCTTTCTCCTGCCCAGGCTTCACATTTCTTGACTTGACCATTCCAGGGAATATATGAGGATATACTGTAGATTTAAAACTCATTAGGGAAATTACTTCATAACAAAATAGAAAAGCCTTTGGAATCTTTATCTCACTAACAGCTTTTCTTTGAGATTAACAGACCGTGTGAATCATTGCAAATTGAGTTTCCCTTCCATTATTCTGTAAGGACAAGGCTTTCTGCATTTTCTGGTCAGTTTTTCCAGTTGTGTAAGAATACTTAATGTGTATTTCTTTCCTCACCAGTGAGTTTTGGATGTTGTTCTAAGACGAGTGATATCATGCAGATGATGTCATAGAGAGACTTAGATGGTGAATAACAGAGCTCTCATTTCCTTATAGAGATCAGGAGATGCTGTTAATGTTTTTGAAGTGGAAGATGAGATTCACAGGGCAGATTTTTTCTTTCTCAAAAGCAGGGGGAGGGAGGGAGGGGCTGCAAATACCCCCTCTAATATCTTACAATGGTATGTTTTGATAGACTGAAGGTAACAGAACTCTAGCCCATCTCCTTCAACTTTATTTGAGTTTCTTTTTTGCAAAATATTTGCTTTCTTTCTGCACAGTGAGATTCAAGTGGAAACAGCCTCCACTTTAACGTGATAGGATGTTAGAAAAACTTTCTAACGACCGAAAGCAGGCTCTTTCCAAGACTGCTAACCAAAGAGTAGCAATTGGATTTGTTCTGCAGACAAACTGATCAAGCAACTATTCTGATCCATTGGAAACACTGGGAGATACTTCTGAGCATGTGCAGGACGCACACCGAAGTATCTAACTACTACTAAATGCAGCAAATTAGAAGCCTTGAGGAAATAAATCCCACTGTTGTTGAATGTAGTATGATAGGATGAATGTGGATGAGTGGTTTTTTAAAAAATGAACTGGGGTTTCAGAATATGAAATTAAAGTTCATTTCTTAAATGTTTTTAGTATTAAGGTTCTTTTTAGAGCAGTCGTTCCCAACCTTTTTTTTTGGCCATGCTTAGTGAAGGGCTGCAAAAAATTTTACTACCCCACTGTTGGTGTGGCTTATGCAGGACGCCCTGCATTTTCTTTCAACATCTTTCAGTGCAAATTGGGTGCTCTGGGGTAGAGCTCTATTTTCGCTACCCCACTGCATTCCCCCCTGTCCGGGCAGTAGCCCACCCCTGGCCATGCCCCACCTAAGCATCTCTAAAACCCTGATGCCCCACCCTCTGTGACATATAATTCTTACTATTCAAAAAATGAAATATTCATGCGGAGGGAGCCTAAAAGGCCATTAACGTGGTTTAAACAAGGTTCCAACTGCCCCCTTCAAGAATCAAATTGCCCCCCTGTGGGACATGGGCCCCACGTTGGGAACCAGGGCTTTAGAATATATTTTAATGTTAGATTTCTCTTTCTATTTTCTATTTAATTCGACTTCTATGCCATCCAATCCCCGAAGGTCTCAGGACGGCTTACAATAACAATGTACCTTTACTTGTACCTCTTGTATTCGCTTTGTTGTGAGCTGCCCTGAATCTCAAGAGAAAGGCGGCATAGCAATCAATCAATCAAACAAACAAACAAATAAAGTCACTGAAGTGAATCATAAAAAGTCTCCTCAAAGAAGTAAAGAACTGCCTTTTCATGGGAGGGACAAGACGGCAGGAGGGACCATGTCACAGGAATTACACTCCTTTGTATGTCCATGCTCTTTCCTGCAAATATCTGTGCTTCCCCCGTAGGCCTAGTTCATGGTTTACCCTATTGTGGGAACTCAGCCATCATCTTAGCATATTCTGGAATCACATTAGCATTATAAATTATAATAGAGGTTCTTTATTTGAGCACAACATTCTTCGTAAACATAGAAGTGATGCCTAGAAGTTAACACTTTATTATGTAAGTCCAGCCAGAGCTTTAGAGAGAGTCTGATTTAGTGTAGCACATTTCTCAGTAGGAGAGAAGTAATGGACAAAGACTATCCCCAGAAGATGGCTTTTCATCCTCTGCTGAAAAACCTATAATAGCAATAGCACTTAGTCTTATATACCACTCCATAATGCTTTTTAGCACTCTCCGGGCAGTTAACATTGTCATCATGTTGCCGGCAACAATCAGGATCCTCATTTTACCAACTTCAGAAGGATGGAAAGCTGAGTTGATTGAGTCAGAATCAAACATCAGGCTGTGGGTAGAGTTTGGCAATAGCATACCATAGTGCTTTTATAGCCCTCTCTAAGCTGTTTGCAGAATCAGCATATTGCCCCCAACAATCTGGGTCCTCATTTTACCCACCTCGGAAGGATGGAAGGCTGAGTCAACCTTGAGCCGGTGGTGAGATTGAACTGCTAAACTATAGCTAGCAGTTATTTTATTTATTTTATTTTATTTTTGTTTTGTCCAATACAAATTGAAAGTTAAGGAGAATAAAAACGTGTAGTAGTAAATATCAGGGAAGGGATAGAAGAAGAGATATGAGAATAGAATACATCAATGAAGAGTAGAGGAAGGATATATGGATGGGAGAAAAGATATATAAAATATAGGAGAGTATTAGCAGAAGTAGCCTGCATTGCTGAACTCTAACCACTGCACCACCCCAGCTCAAAATGGCTGCAATACTGCATTTTCATCATTGTGCCAACATGGTAGATAGATGTTAGCTAGGCAGACAGATAGATCGAAAGAGACAGATAGTTTCTTTAGGCTGTGAGCAGAGTTAGCCCCTGCAATACTGCATTCTAACCATTGTGCCACTGGGACTAAGCAAAGTTTTATTGCCAGGTCACACTTATTTTATTTTATAGTTAAACAAACAAATATCTCACAACAAATTATTAGATTTTTGCATATACCTGCAGTTCTCCTTCCATTATACTCAGAAGTCGGATGAGGTCCTCTTTAGAAAGCTCTATTGATTTCTTGCTTTTTCGCTCATTAGGCCCTTGGAATTTGCAGCCCTGCTTCGTAGTTCCTGGACCTAGGATTTCATCTTCTTTGGGATGAGGTTTGTTCTTTTTCTTCACATCTTCTTGAAAGTTTTGATTTTCTGAAGAGTTCATGATAGTCTTTGACTTGGGTAACTGCTCGTTGGATGAGCACTCACCGCCTTGATTTCGAGATCGCATTTTGATCTAGATAAAAAAGGGGGGGGAATTAAATGCAAGACTCTGCAAGTTTCCTTCTACATTTTAAATAAATCACAACTCATCAATTTGTATAGGAGTCTCAAGACAGCCAAGGATAAATCTGTTGTAATAATCACACCACGGATAATCACACTGCAAAATGTTTTCACATCGTTACAAATAAACATCTGTTTACAGCCTTTGGCAGAAAATATTACAGGATAACATTTAAATATAAATTTAAATCTCCCCCCTGCTATTTAATATCTACATGAAACCGCTGGGTGAGATCATCCAAGGGCATGGGGTGAGGTATCATCAATATGCGGATGATACCCAGTTGTACATCTCCACCCCATGTCCAGTCAATGAAGTGATGTGCCGGTGCCTGGAGGCTGTTGGGGACTGGATGGGTGTCAACAAACTCAAATTCAACCCAGACAAGACGGAGCGGCTGTGGGTCTTGCCTCCCAAGGAGAATTCATCTGTCCATCCATTACCCTGGGGGGGGGGGAACTATTGACCCCCTCAGAGAGGGTGTGCAACTTGGGCGTCCTCCTCGATCCACAGCTGACATTGGAACATCATCTTTCGGCTGTGGCAAGGAGGGCGTTTGCCCAGGTTTGCCTGGTGCACCAGTTGCGGCCCTATTTGGACAGGGAGTCATTGCTCACAGTCACTCATGCCCTTATCACCTCGAGGTTCGATTACTGCAACGCTCTCTACATGGGGCTACCTTTGAAAAGTGTTTGGAAACTCCAGATCGTGCAGAACACGGCTGCGAGAGCCATCGTGGGGCTTCCCAGATTCGTCCACTCCGTGGTCTGCACTGGCTGCTGATCAGTTTCCGGTCACAATTCAAAGTGTTGGTCATCACCTTTAAAGCCCTACATGGCATTGGACCAGAGTACCTCTAGAACCGCCTGCTACTGCACGAATCCCAGCAGCTGATAAGGTGCCACAGAGTTGGCCTTCTCTGGGTCCCATCGACTAAACAATGTCGTCTGGCGAGCCCCAGGAGAAGAGCCTTCTCTGTGGCAGCCCCAGCCCTCTGGAATCAACTCCCCCCGGAGATTAGAACTTCTCCCACCCTCCTTGTCTTCCGTAAACTACTTAAGACCCACCTGTACCGCCAGGCATGGGGAAGTTGAGACATCTTTCCCCCAGGCTTATTATAATTTATGTTTGGTATGTATGTGCTGTTTGGTTTTTAATTATGATAGGGTTTTTAGTTTTTTAATATTAGATTTGTGCCATTATAATATTGTTTTTATCGTTGTTGTGAGCCGCCCCGAGTCTTCGGAGAGGGGCGGCATAAAAAACTAATAAATTATTATTATTATTATTATTATTATTATTATTATTATTATTATTATTAAATGCATGAGCTATACTTATTCACTACTGCAATGCAACAGTGATGGAAATTGCTGCAATTGGTCATTAGAGAAAGAAAGAAAAGGAATCGCACCGCTGCATCATATAAATTTTCTGGATTGCCTAATTGGGGAAGAATGATTCTAAATTTTAAAGAAAATTCAGAAGCATTTCATTGCTTTCAGGAGGACCAAAGCACCTTTTGAAGCTGCTTCACAAAGAAACACAGTTGGTGTTGCTTCTAAAAACTTAGCAGTGGACTTGTTTCGTATCGTTATGTGACATTGTCCATAGTTGTGTTAACAGGAATGTACCCAGGGGGGATTATTCTACATTCACAAAAGGTTTTTTTGCACCTACTGGAACTGCCAGAAGTGGTCTCAGGGTGACATGAAGGCTTTCCAAGGGGCAAAAATCTTCAAACTCAAGAAAGCAAACTGGATTATTTCTATGCAGTGAAGTACAGTGTCTCATAGCCACAAAGAATGTCTGTCTATTACTGGTCTAGTACTAGAGGCATCAAATTGGCAGCCCAAAGACCAGATGCGTCATGCGTAAGCCACGCCCACCCCAGCTGCATGATGGGAAATAACATTACAAAATATCATGCGGCAGCAATATGATGTCGCAAGTTTCACACCTGTATAGTAGACAGTCTTTTATCACCTTATTTTTATTACAATGTTGTTCAAACATAGATATATAATGGCTACTGGAGTCCTGTGACTAAACATAATTTAAATATCACTCCTTAACATACACATTTTCTCTTATAAGAACAATAATAGTTGTTATTATTAGAAAGTCAATACAAATTAACTTTCTAATAATATTCTTGGCTCTGGGAGAATAATATCAGTAGAATCCCTTTCTTACTCATCAGCCTGATAGTTGGGCTTGTCGTTTATCTTTGAAAAGGGAAGAAGCAGCTCTCACAGTGTTTCTTTGACTATGGCTTAGCTGCTATCCACTCAGAAAGTAATAGGAATCACTGGGGATAAAACAGGGAAACCTGAAATTCTGGTCTCTCTGGCCTCCAAACCAGAAATGGCCATAGGCCCAGCCACAAAAAATGGCTTAATATTTCATGCCACTTTAGTGATGCAATACAAAGGCATTCTTTGCTTAACAATATTGTACGGCATTAATCATAGGATATGCTTTTTACAGAACATGCTAAGCCAAACAAAGCACAATATAAAATAGTAGAATATGTGAACCCAAACAAGTATTGGTGATGGTGTTTTTTTTTCATTTTGCCACTTTTCCTTATTAATTTAGTTTTACCAGATGTTCTGCCGGGCTCTCTGGTAGGAGCCTCCCAAAAATTCAAGGGTACAAATTACAGACACACACACGTTTGAAAATTCAAAACAATGTTCTTCATCACAAAATTCAAAATAAACTAAGCACTCTTTTTGTATTGCAAAGAGTACTCATCCCAAAACAAGTCTGTACAATTTCCCTTAAGCAGTCATTAAGTACTTAGCTAGCAGCTGTGAAGAAACTTCACACCCCTTCTTCCAACGAAGTGAGACACACACACACACACACACACACACATGTTGCTCTGCTTTGGTTTCAAAGGTGTGAAAAAATCAACAAAGTCCAGAAAACAGCAACACACGATTCTTGAAGAACTGCGATCAGATACTCTTTCACAAGGGCCAAATCGACACGCTGCTATTTATAGCAGCAGCCCTAATTACTGGAGCCCCACCCAACCACAGGTGGCCTCATTTTCTCTTGTAATAATCCTTTAGTTGTTGTCTCCTATGCATCACTCTACACATGTGTGGATGTGTCATTAATTCTTGTTCAGAATCCCAAGATGATACAGATGATTGATCTCCTCCTGGGTTGTCTGCCAAACTCCCCTCTTCCCTGTCACTCATGCTGCCTTGGTCAGAGGAGGCTTCGTCAGCAGATTCCATCGGGAGCAAAACAGGCCTGCGGCATGTGGATGTCTCCCCCACATCCACCTGCACATTCCTTGGGGCAGGAGCTGGGCCAGAGCTAACCACAACACCAGATAGGCTGCCAATTTGACTTTCTTTTTCAATTTTGTTTGGTTTTGCTCTTGTGAATAGTTTTATATATAATTTTGTGCTGTTAAGCAGCTTGATAAGAAGATGGGATGCAAATGTTTTAATTCCATGAAATATATCATCAGTTTAACCAACTATTCTGAAAATAGCTAAGAATGGCATGGCAACATATTTTTGAGTGATATCATTACTGCTATGTTACATTATTAGTGTCATGGTTAAGGCATCAGGTTAGAAACTGGGACACTGGCAATGCTAGTCCCTCCTTAGAGACAAAATCATCTAGGTGACAATCACTTCATAAGACAAGTTTGGGTGCTTTCACAGATGTGTGCTCTCAGTATAACATTTATTTATTTTTATTTATTTATTTATTTTGTCCAATACAAATTGAAAGTTAAAGAGAATAAAAACATGCAGTAGTAAATATCAGGGAAAGAATAGAAAAAAAGATATGTGAATAGAATATGTCAATGAAGAGTAGAGGAAAGGATATATGAATGGGAGAAAAGATATATAAAATATAGGAGAGACAATTGGACAGGGGACGGAAAGCACACTAGTGCACTTATGCATCAATTTATGTTTCCTATAAATGGAACAATATTCACACACCGTAAATATTAAAGTCAGCACATTAATATAAACTGACAGCATGCCTTCTCAATGTTTTCTTTAAAAAGAAATGCTATTTCACACATTCAGCTAAAAAGTGAATGATATTATGATGTACATATCTTTAGAGAAAAATTTCCAGCATTATGAGTGAGAATACTTGCACATAGGCGGATAAATTCTTACTGTGATACAATAAGGCAGCTGAAACAAAGTAAACTGAACAAAACAGAACATGTATAGCAGGGGAAGTACCTACATAGAACAGGGGTGTCAAACACAAGGCTCACAGGCCAGATCCGGCCCACAATATGGTTGGATCTGGCTCGCGGGGCCATCCTGGAAAATGTAAGGGGCCAGCCACAGTAGAGGGTCCTAAAACCCATTGCTACCAGTTCACGTGTGCAATGCTTCTTGCATTGGCAGAGCCTCCCACCACCGGCACTACTGGTTCACAGAATCAGGCCAGTTTGGGGAGTGATGTCAATCTGGCCATGCCCACTCAGTCGGCCACAATCAGTGAATAGCATCAAGCAGGCCATGGCCACCCAATTGACTACACTCACTCAATCATCCATGGGCACCCAGCCACCTCCCCAAGGTCAACCAGAGCCCTGTTTGACACCCCTGATGTATAATAACCAAGATGCATGATCATAAAACGTAATACTTTGATCTTTGGAAGGACCTGGAGACAATTTATGATTCTTTCATGATAAGTTTCCAAAACATCTGAGTCAGAGAGGACATTGTTGGAATATAGCATCAAGACGCTACATGGTCATAGGCAAAATGTCTCCGCTGAGTTTTTGTTGAGTCCTGACACCCATACCAGTGGTTTACAGCAGCTTCCATTGTCATCCAACTATCATTGTGCCAAAGTAAAAGTACAATAATTATGTCTAAATAATTAGACATAATTATTCAATTATGTCTAAATAATACCTATGAAGCATCGCCCTGACCATAACCACTGGGAAAGTGGTTCAAGTAGGCTTATATCTCATTGTTGGCCGCAGCCTGTTGAGCAGCTGATCATGGTAACATTTTTATTTCTCACAATGACTGCAAAGTTTTGTAGGACTGTTTAAATTTTGATTTTAATGCTGCCGTTATATTCAAAACAAATAGTCAAGGAGTCTAATACTTCACAGCGGAAATTAAAAACAAGTAAACTTTGTTGAGTGATGTGAGTCAAAAGTATCTGGAAAACCACGGATTGCTTTAATTTTGCTTATTTTCGCATAGGCCTCCCAAATGTATGTTTTGTTGCACTCTGGTTATATACATAATGTCATGAAGGACTGTTTATATTTTGGTATTGACTGGAAAATAAAGATAAAGGTCATCTTAAAACTGAAGGAAATAATGACAAACTATAATTCTTTACTTTGCTGTGGATCTTATTATACTGCTCAAAAAAAAATAAAGGGAACACTCAAATAACACATCCTAGGTCTGAATGAATGAAATGTTCTCACTGAATACTTTGTTCTGTACAAAGCTGAATGTGCACAAGAGCATGTGAAATTGATTGTCAATCAGTGTTGCTTCCTAAGTGGGCAGTTTGATTTCACAGAAGTTTGATTCACTTGGAGTTATATTGTGTTGTTTAAGTGTTCCCTTTATTTTTTTTGAGCAGTGTATATAGTAGCTTCTTTTCATAGCTCTATAGGAAAGAAAACTTCTTTTCAGAAAGAAAAAAGCTCTCCCACTTTCGCCCCATTTTCATTTTGTTTTTCTCTCCCAAAGATAGCCTGGCTAATCCATGAGGACTGGACTGACATTTAACTCTGATGCTGTTGGCCGATTAGGACTGGATCCAGCTGAGGTGAAATGTCACATAGGAATGTGGGGCTAGACAAGAAGGAAATGGTCTGGAAGGGAGCCTTCTGCGTCTGTAATACATTACCAGCTGGCAAATGTGACAGGAAAAGAAGGAATAATAATCTGTCTAGATGGGAATGTTCTTTACTAATCACCAGTTAGCGAGAGGCGATCTGCTGCTTGCCTTATTGTGCTGGTAGGAAGGGCCATGGGCGTGAGCTAGGCTACCTGAGGTCACAGTTCCTGTGATTTGCAATCTGGCTAGCCCAGCATTTCTGCAGAGTAACCTCAGGGACAGTTTAATGTATAGACCAGGCAGGGGTGGGGAATGATGGCCCCTTTATGACTGACGGACTTCAACTCCCAGAATTCCTGAGGCAGCTATGCTGACTCTGAAGGATTTTCCTATCATTGCCCATTTCAATCCCCAAAAATACTTTCGCTTCCCTGTGCAGTTAGGAATGAGGAGGCAGATTTTAGTGATGCCATGAAGGGTGAGATGTCTGTACTTTCTGTATAGCTGCCTCAGGAATTCTGGGAGTTGAAGTCCATAAGTCATAAAGCGGGCATCATTCCCCACCCCTGCCTGGAGTATACTCTGGAGGACAGAAGGAAAAGGGGGGACATGATCGAAACCTTTAAATATGTGAAAGGGTTAAATAAGGTCCAGGAGGGAAGTGTTTTTAATAGGAAAGTGAACACAAGAACAAGGGGACACAATCTGTAGTTAGTTGGTGGAAAGATCAAAAGCAACATGAGAAAATATTATTTTACTGAAAGAGTAGTAGATCCTTGGAACAAACTTCCAGCAGACGTGGTAGATAAATCCACAGTAACTCAATTTAAACATGCCTGGGATAAACATATATCCATCCTACGATAAAATACAGAAAACAGTATAAGGGCAGACTAGATGGACCATGAGGTCTTTTTCTGCCGTCAGACTTCTATGTTTCTATGTTTCTATATTTCTAGTACCCCCAAATAAACATGAGGTTGGGGTATTTTTCTCCTCCTATCTACTAGTATTGCCTAGTAAAGGGGGAAAGCAAAAAGGAAATTTTGTGTGTGTGTGTGTGTATGTGTGTGTGTGATTTTATGGATTATGGATCTTTCTGGTGTTTAGTTTGATTGGTACCACTGTCTTAAGTGACATTTTTTAAATAGCCCAGAGTAAAGTTTTGAAATTGTTACTAATATTAATAACAGCCGCCCAGAGTCCCTAAGGAATGGATGGCATAAAAATCAATCAATCAATCAAACAAACAAACAAAAACCAACTAGCCAACCAACTAACCAAACAAACAAACAAACAAACAAACAGATAAATGAATGGATGGACGGACGGACAGACAGACTCCATTCAGTACCAAGAGCTAGCTGATAGTGTAAATGTGTAAATGATAAAACTCCAGGCAAAACATGTGACATGCGCAGAAGCCAAAAACAAGATGGTGGTGCCTATAGCATCGCATTAGAGCCAGTTCGTGGGCATGACCAACCGTGATCGCTCCTGGTTCAGCGAGCAGGGGGAAATTCCCGCTATCGGTTCTATAAAACCGATCCGAACTGGGAGCAACCCACCTCTGCATTATATATAGTGTCAGTATGTTTATTTATTATTCACTAGGGTAAGCTAATTTTCTCTATTCACTATGGTTAAAATAAGCCAAGAATATGAGCAGAAGTGACACAAAGCACAACAATATCCTGAACCCTCTCAAAAATATGTACAGGATTCCAGATACTGTGTGAAGAAAGATAAAAGAAAAGGATTTTATGTTTCCAGCTCCTTCTGGCAACTCAAGTTCTGAAATTGAGGAGAAATGAAGTACTGTACAGTGGTACCTCTACTTACAAACTTAATTTGTTCCGTGACCAGGTTCTTAAGTAGAATAGTTTGTAAGAAGAAGCAATTTTTCCCATAGGAATCAATGTAAGAGCAAATAATGTGTGTGACTGGGGAAACCATAGAGAGGGTGGAGGCCCTGTTTCCTCCCAGGAGATTCCTAGAGGGGCCCCACGGAGGCTTCTCCCTGCCTTTTCCGGTTACAGTTTTGAAGGCTTGGATTTGTAAGTCAAAAATGGTTCTTGAGAACAGCAAAAAAATCTTGAACATCCGGTTCTTATCTAGAAAAGTTAGTAAGTAGAGGCGTTCTTAGGTAGAGGTACCACTGTAATTATCGTTGAAGTATACTAGGTTCTACTCCCAAGGATGTGATGGAGGAATAAGTAAACATGAGTGGATTTGTTGTAATCCAGTGGGATTCTTGGATCATTTCCCAGTTCCCTCGTTTAACTCATTTATATTAACTCATAAATGTAACTCTATTGGTCTCTATAATTTAGCATTTTTTTAATTTTAATTTTTAAATATAAGTTTTATTGAAATTCATTAAAACACATATACAAAATACAGTTACATTAATAAAGCATAGAAAAAAGAAATAATAATACAAAAAAGATAAGAAATAAACCAAAATCCAAAAACCAAAAACACAAAAAAAAGAAAAAAGAAAAAAGACACCAGCATGTATATAAATCAATCAAACAAACAAACTTTTATTACTATAACTTCTGCTATACTACTTGTTGGAACCTTTATTTATTAAAAAGAGAGAAACATCCCATTTCTCTCACCATTTCCAACTCATCAGCTGATGAGCATTTTGTATTCCAATTACCATACCTAGATAGTGCTTCATAGTCCTCAGAGAAGGGTGGCATAAACGTCCGATAGATAGATAGATAGATAGATAGATAGATGGATGGATGGATGGATGGATGGATGGATGGATAGATAGATAGATAGATAGATAGATAGATAGATAGAAATAGATAGATAGATAGATAGATAGATAGATGGATGGATGGATGGATGGATGGATGGATGGATGGATGGATGGATAGATAGATAGAAATAGATAGATAGATAGATAGATAGATAGATAGATAGATAGATAGATAGATGGATGGATGGATGGATGGATGGATGGATGGATGGATGGATGGATGGATGGATGGATGGATAGATAGATAGATAGATAGATAGATAGATAGATAGATAGATAGATAGATAGATAGATAGATATCTGATCCTTTTCCCTGGAGATACCAGGATTAAACCCAGGACTTTCTCTACATGAAATCCATTTGACCTCCTGAAAATTGAATTCCTCCCTCTATGTTGGGCAGACAGCAGCTATCTTTAGGCCTTTTTTAAATACAAGGTTAGTTCTTTTATGACAGTGTGCCACAAAACATTAATTCTGTCCAGGGAAGATCACTTGTGTTCTGCAAGCTGTCACCTTGTCACCTGCAAGTCTGTTTAGGTTTTTCTGCTGCTTTGAACAACAGGGGTCTTTTTGTAAGCCATGCCTATGACTTCATTTTCGCTGCTTCCGTTGCCTTGCAGCTATTCCTTTTCATTCCTTTTTCCCAATCTCTCTCTCCTGCTTCACCTCAACTGTCTTACCCACACCTGTTAGCCCAGATGATGTGAGAAAGAATGCCCCCAAGCTCTTTACAACCCTTCCTTCATGACTGTGACCTCTCACCAGGCTATTTTGGGAACCTGGCTTAAGAGGAGTAGCTGTCATGGTGGATTGCATGAGGCGAGCTCTTGCTTCATCCTGCATTTTACCTCATCCTTCAATCTTGTCAACCAAGCTATTTTTAGACACATTTAGGGCTTTTTAAACAACATGGCAATTCTGTGTTTTTAAAAAATGCCTTGAGAGATCAGAAACATAGAGCACTTCCATGTCTAATGTCATTTCTCCCAGATGCGTACCTACATATCTGGCCCGAGTCCACGGAGAGGGGCAGCATACAAATCCAATAAATAAATAAATACACATACCTACGCATAGTAAGAACAAGAGCAATTGACGATGGTTTTTCCCACCAGCAAATAAAACCAGGGAGAATCACCAATTCCTTTTCTACACCATCCTACATTAAGACATTTAAAAGGACAGGAGCAATCTTCACCCCCGTGTTCTCAATCTATGGTGCGCAGACCCCTGGGAGGGCCACAATTTTGTCACAAGGGGACTGAAAAGGCTTGAAGAAATGTTATGATTTAAATCTTGGCCATGAAAGGTATTGGGTGGTGAAAAAAAGGTTGAGAACCACTGTTCTACCCTCATTCTTCAAGCAGAATAGGATTTAACCAACTTGGCAGAGTGAGATGCCATCTTTGCCATCTGAAGGACACTAACACAGTTGTGAAGGACATTCCTGAGCAATGTAATCCCTTCACTAGATTTATTATTAGTCTTCTGCTGACAACATTGTCATCATCTGATTTTGATCTGCAGCTCTTATTACTACAGGGTGCATTCCAAAAGTAATGCAATTTTTTTTCAAGTAATTTATTGAACAGATTTGCACAAACACTTAAAATTCTTCAAAGTACTGTCCTTGGGCCTCTACACATTTTTTACAGTGACTCTGCCATGACCGGTACATGCCCTGCAAGGCATCTTCGGGGACCTCACGCAAGGTCTTCGTCACGGCTGATTGGATCTCTTCTATGGACAAAAATGGGTTCCTTTCAGGGCTGGGAACAAAAAGAAGTCTGCTGGGGCGATATCAGGACTATAGGGGGGGTGGGGCAGCGTTGGCACCTGATGTTTGGCCAGGAACTCGCAGACTCATAGTACATTGTGGCAAGGTGCATTTTTCGTTCATAGAAGAGATCCAATCAGCCGTGACAAAGACCTTGCGAGAGGTCCTCAAAGACGCCTTCCAGGGCGTGTACCGGTCATGGCAGAGTTGCTGGAAAAAATGTGTAGAGGTCCAAGGACAGTAGTACTTGGAAGAATTTTAAGTGTTTGTACAAATCTGTTCAATAATTTACTTTAAAAAAAATAATTGCTTCCCAGAAATTCAGGACAAAAGACCACCAATATATTTATTGTCTTTTTAAATGTTATTAATTTTTAGGTTTTTAAGAACAACTTTTATCTGACAAAATACAGGTATTGAAAATGGATCTTAAGAGAATTATTTAGAAAAGGATGTTTCACTGGAACTTTGAAAGAAGCTGGCTGAAGTTCAAAAATGTAAAAGTCAATCTATGTATTAATATTCAAAAAAAATATGTTTTTTTAAGTAAATGCAGAGTAATTAAACAATAAATAGCACCACTCATTTTGAAACTGTTACTCTGATAAAGTGTTTGGTGCTACCCAGAAGTGAGTTCCTCCCAGTTCGGATCGATTCTATGGACCGGTAGTAACTTGGTGGCCTGCGTCACTAGAACTGCCAGCCCACCAGGCCTCCCCTGCTCCCGAACTGTCTCTCTCATCATTGCAATAGGTGGTGCCACCTTGGGTTTTGCTTCTGTGGATGTGCAGAAGCTGGTTTTTAGCACTGTGTGTGTGTGTGCCTGCATACACACACACACAAAATGCAGTGCAGTGCATCAAGCAATAAATCAGCAACTACCTTAAAGAGAAGATAGATAGATAGATAGATAGATAGATAGATAGATAGATAGATAGATAGATAGATACTGTAGATAGAGATAGATAGATAGATGGATAGATGGATAGATGGATAGATGGATAGATGGATAGATGGATAGATGGATAGATGGATAGATGGATAGAGGGATAGAGGGATAGATGGATAGATGGATAGATGGATAGATGGATAGATGGATAGATGGATAGATAGATAGATAGATAGATAGATAGATAAATAGATGATAGATAGAAAGATAGATACTGTAGATAGAGATAGATAGATAGATAGATAGATAGATAGATAGATAGATAGATAGATAGATAGATAGATACTGTAGATAGAGATAGATAGATAGATAGATAGATAGATAGATAGATAGATAGATAGAAGATAGGACGGTAGGTAGATATAGGTATACACACACATATATACACATCACACATGCACACACAAATGATCTGCTTGTCTCTCTCTCTGTCTTGATCATTTGTGTGACACGAAACATCACAATTTGTTATAGTGTGGTAAAGGCAGCTTGTTGAATTCACCGACATGACACTACGTCACCTAACGTAAATCCTGACATGTTCCCTACACTCATAAAGAGTTAGTTTTAGATATTATATTCGACTTCTCTTATTGCTTTGTATCTTTTGTATTTGTATTATTATTTTGTAAGCTGACCTGAGTCCTTTGGGATTGGGCGGCATAGAAGTCAAACAAACAAACAAACAAACAAACAAACAAACAAACAAGTTCCTATAATTAAAATACTGTGCAGTATGTAATTTAACTGTATCTAAATTCTCTTTTTCTAGAGTGAAATGAAAATGTTCGGCTTTGTACTATTCTATACACAGACTTTTTAATGGTCTGAGGCTGGAATGATTCATTAGTGCCTTTTTAGAAAATTGCACAGCATCAACTTTGCAAGTGTTTTTTTTAAAAAAAAATGCATGCACACCCTTGTGAAGAAATGTGAGGGGTGAGGGAGGGACAGGAGAGACCAAATTGCTATTCGTGGTAGGACTGAGGCACAGTTATTAACTATCATCTGTCAGCCAGGATATCAACCAGGCTGATAATTCAATTTTTCCCCCCACAAGAACAGTGGGAAAGCATGCCACAGCCATGATGCAAACTTCTCTTGATCTGCCCTCTTTCCCAGCATACCTCATCATCTCGAGGCTCGACTACTGTAATGCTCTCTACATGGGGCTACCTTTGAAAAGTGTTTGGAAACTTCAGATCGTGCAGAATGCAGCTGCGAGAGCAATCATGGGCTTTTCTGAATATGCCCATGTTACACCAACACTCCGCAGTCTGCATTGGTTGCCGATCAGTTTCTAGTCACAATTCAAAGTGTTGGTTATGACCTATAAAGCCCTTCATGGCATCGGACCAGAATATCTCCGGGACCGCCTTCTGCCGCACGAATCCCAGCGACTGATTAGGTCCCACAGAGTTGGCCTTCTCCGGGTCCCGTCGACTAAACAATGTTGTTTGGTGGGACCCAGGGGAAGAACCTTCTCTGTGGTGGCCCCGACCCTCTGGAACCAGCTCCCCCCAGAGATCAGAATTGCTCCCACCTTTTGTAAGCTTCTTAAAATCCACCTCTGTCATCAGGCATGGGGGAATTGAGATATTCCTTTCCCCCCACGCCTATACAATTTATACATGGTATGTTTGTGTGTATGTTTGGTTTTTAATAAGGGTTTTTAGTTATTTTAAATATTAGATTTGTCATATGCTGTTTTATTATTGTTGTGAGCTGCCCCGAGTCTACGGAGAGGGGTGGCATACAAATCAAATCAAATCAAATAAATAAACAAACAAACAAACAAACCAAGATTGTGAAAATCTCCTCAGAGCCAACATTGTAAAATGATTTCCTATTTATGAATGAGTTCCATGTAAACCATCAGGTCCAGAATATTTTCACACGTTCAGGAAATTGGCTGTTCTCAGGCTAGAGAAGACCTTTATATAAATATGTCTGAGCTGCCCCAGGCCATCAAATTAATTGCCAAGGATCTGTTCACTTGGAAAGTTAGGTGGGAAAACCCCCCACTTCTATTGTAGTTCAAATTCTGGAGCACAAATCTGTAGAAATGCTGTGACTTCTCTGCACAGGAGAGGGCAAATCATCTGCTTGTGGCTTCATTTTTGCCTGCAATAGAGTTATTAGCTGAGTTGTATCACGTGGTAGAGTTACAATGTCACAACTTTATCCAGTAAAGCCTTCAGGTTCTCTGCACATGAAGCAAACAAAGAGACTCTGAGGTTTGTGGGTTTTAAGTCACAGAATGCAGCAATTTACTGATACTCAGACATTACCATATCCTACGAAATGGCCAGCCAACTTTAATGTTGGTTATACAGTAATGGCTATTTTTTTTAAAAAAACACAAAACCCAATGATCTTGTATCTATGATGAGTTAAATTTCTTGTCAACAAAAGTGTAAGCAGACATTGCTTAAATCTGTACCCTTGTTAAAACTCAAAAGAATTAGTTTTGCCAGTATGAAAAAAAATGAAGAGAAATTTATTAAACAGCTAGAGCTGGTTTTTCTTCTGTTCTATTGCAGATGTTGTAATAAGTGACAACCCCCCCCCCCAGATTAGTTACCTAAGTATAACCAGAAAGAACAGTCCTGGTTCAGCCATTATGCAAAGTGCAGTGACCCTTCTCCCTAGGAGGTTGGAACTAGCATTCAGATAGAATTGTCCTTCATCCAATCACATTGAGGACTGAGCCTGTCAATCATTTATATTACATATATTAGATCCTTCTTCTGGCAATATTCTGAGTTTTAGACTTAGTCCTCCATGAAGATTAGACAGGGAATCACTTTTAAGAACCCCACCCCACACAAAAAAGGAAAAAAATGTATTTAATTGCCAGTCCTAAAAAGATCTTCAATTTGCAGTCCATCTTGTTTTTATTTTAATGTAGACTTTATTGATTGCCTTAAGTAACACAAAACTCAGATGCCCTGCTAGAGATAGCACTGCTTTTTTTAAGCAAAACATTTCACCCATTTGTGATGATCTTTGATCCCATCTGGCTTCACTGCCTCTTTTGTGCGAAAAATTACATTAGTGCAATAGTCTTCCTGTATCACTGCTTCTGGCTTTGAGTCCCTGCCTTACCTGATTCCACTTGGATTCCTTGCTCCTCTTTATGTTTCCATCTATATGTTTGCAAAACAACTCCAACTGCCAGTTTAAAAGGCTGGGAAATAAACGTAGGCTAAGAGTCTTCCTCTGTTAAGAAATCCCTTTCAGATGGTATATTATTCTTAACACTCACTAACCCTTCAGTTTGGTCCTCTCCAAATATTCCCACCAAGTGATAATTTTTAATTAGGGCTATGCATGCTTCAAAAATAATTAAATGGTATTTAGAATTTCAAGCAAACGCAAATGCAGTCCTTCTCTGCTACCTTTTAAAGCAGCTACCCTCTTTTCAGGCGTCTGTATAAGCCTGGAAAAAGGTGCTACTCAGTGGTGAAATCCATTTTCTTTACTACCGGTTCTGTGGGCGTGGCTTGGTGGGCATGATAGGGGAAGGATACTGCAAAATCTCCATTCCCTCCCCACTCCAGGGGAAGGATATTGGAAAATCTCCATTCCCATCCCACTCTGGGGCCAGTCAGAGGTGGTATTTTCTGGTTCTCTGTGTCACGCTGTGTATTGACAGCCTCCAGAGACATCCAGAGACATTCAGTAGTTAAATAGTTAACTCATGTATGTTAATTTAGCTCCCCCCATTTATGATGTGAACCCTGTCTAGTCACTTCCTCTCTGCTCCGGAAGAGAAGGAAGAATCCATCTTTGAATCAAACTTTCTAAATATGTAGACGTGTTTAATTTAGCCTGTGAGCAGGCATATTTGATTTTATACTTTAAACAAATAAAAGTAACTTTGTTTTGAAGCTTTTCTGTCATTCTATCCATCGACCTCCGCAGTTAGTTTCATTTCAGCTCACGCGAGCTGTGATTGATGATTCTAATCGCGTCACTCTGAACTATTCAAAATTTCTGCTACCAGTTCTAGAGAATCTCTCAGAACCTGCTGAGTTTCACCCCTGGCACTACTAGTTGAAGAGTTACATTTAACAAGCTGATTCTTTAAATTAGCAGCTTCTTCAAACTTGCCCGGAAATCTGAGAAAGAACATGGATGCTTTAAATAATAAAGGGCATCTCTACTCACACTCATCTGAGGTACAAAGTACTTCAGGGTAACTTTTGAAGTATTATTATTTTATGTTTATTAATCCAACTGGTTTAAGTTTCAGTTTTGAATTCCCTCTATTTTTTTTTTTGGTCTTAGTCAAATGTTTATAGAGATTCTAAGCCATCCAGGTCATAGTTGTCCCAAGGGTGCTGAAGAAGCTTTTTGGATGAAAGGTCTTCCCAGAAAAACAAGAAACTCCAGTTGCGTCTTGAAAAAGCACTTTGGGGACTTTGCCTTAGTTTTGTTTATTTTTTAGAATGTGACACTTGGCATGACACGTGTTTTTGCGCTGTTATGCTTTCATCCCCAATCCGTGCAAGACAAACGTGGACTCGGGGAGCAGACGTGTTTTGCTCAGCAACCAGAGAAATGCAGTATCCTCATCGTCAGCTCGCCAAAGCAGTTTCTATATTATTGAAGGCTGTAGTAGCAAAGTCACACTACCTGATGAAATATCCTTTGATCTCCTCTTGCCCTATCTGTGTTAGCCTTCGATGATTATTGGAGAGAAGATAAGAGGTAGAGAGGCAGAGACTGAGAGGCATTTACCATTCCAGTGTCAGTTCTGGTTAAAGTTGATATTACATTGCCATCATAAATTCTGCTCTTAATATGGTGCTTAAGCCTCTGGCATCAAAAGACGCTGGTTGTGCACTTAGGGGTCCCTGCTTTAGAATTTCCAGGAAATGTATCTCCTACTGATCAAGTAAGGCATTTTCCGGGGGGTGGGAGTGGGGGTGTAAAATGAAGTGAACTCCCTTAGTGTCATATATCCCTTATTCCTAGTTGTTAACAGCTGCTGGCATACAACATTGTGCTAGCTAGCATAGCTCCAGAGCCCATACTTACAGGAACATGTTTGCCGGCATAACTAGGCATATGAGTAGATAATATTCAAGACTGAATTGCATGCATAATCATTAAACTAATAGCTACCATTACATTTTGGAAGGGTGCTTTCAATCCTCAAGAGATGCTGATTAAACTGAAGGAAGAGGTGGAAAATCAGCAAGCTACTACTTCGTCTTTAGTGAGTGCTCTAAATTTTTGCTTTCATAAAGAGGAGAAAGAGGATTGGCCAATGAGCCTCAGGAACTGTTGCTGGTGTTTCTCCTCACCACCTAGGGTAGTGATGGCGAACCTTTTTTCCTCGGGTACCAAATGAGTGTGCATGTGTGCGATAGCGCATGTGTGAGTGCCCACATCCATGATTCAATGCCCGAGAGGGCAAAAACAGCTTCCTCCTCCCCGAGGACCTATGGAGGCTGAAAATGACCTGTTTCCCAATTTCTGGTCAGCCCAGTAGGCTCGTGTTTTGCTCTCCCCAGGCTCCAAATGCTTCCCTGGAGCCAGAGGAGGGTACAAAATGCCCCATCCCCCCGGAGGCTGTCTGGAAGGCAAAAATGCCCTCCCAGAGCCTCTGTGCAAGCCAAAAATCAGCTGGCTGGCACACACATGCACATTGGAGCTGATCCAGAACAACAGCTTGCATGCCAGCATATATGGCTCTGCGTGCCACCTGTGGCACCCATGCCATAGGTTCGCCATCACTGACCTAGGGATTTCAGGTGATCTATTTGATTGACTGGCCCCAATGCACATTTTCTGTACTGTATCACTACTGACAACAAATCAGAGGTGGGTTCCTCCTGGTTCGGACTGGTTCGCCCAAACCGGTAGTGACTTGCTGGTGACATCGCAATGATGTCACAGAACTGATTTCGGCAGTGCCAATCTGTGGACGCTGCCATCTTTTAAAAAAAAATTGGGGGGAAATTTTGAATGGTTTTTAAAATTTTATATAGAAAGCAGCATTTATACGGGCCAAATTCATGAATGTGAGGCCATCTTGGCAGCTTCTCAGTGAAAGGAATAAAAAATATCAGTCCAGTGGCTAGGCCGCTGCTGCAGATCAAAGCTAATTACACATTCCTTTATGAGATAAATAGTCTCCAGTTTAATTGACTTACATTTACAGCTTTCCAGTCTCTCTGCAGACAAGGCACTTTTATTCCAAGGATTTTAGTTGAGAAATAACAGTTGGCTAGCATAACATGGATGGGACCCCAAACATCAAAGGAGCATTACAAAAGGTTGAATCTCCATCCTGAATTTCCCATTGGCCACCTTAAATACCTATGGGGTGTGGTCAACAATTCCCTAAAGTTAACAAACTACAGACTACTTCCTTTTCCCATACAAGTATTCTTGTCTTTTTCTTAGTCTTCTAAACCAGGCATCTAACAAAGGTTCATAGTCTTCCTCCACCTCCTCCTCTAAGCCAGACCCCACTGTCATTGGCATATCTGCCACCTCTGGTGGTCTTTCAGGTTCATCTAGGTCTATTTCTCCCTCACTCTCACTCTCTGCATCAGCTGGCAAAACCAGCTATACCAAGATGGGCCTGGCTCATCCTCCTCAGAATCTATCATTACCATAGTTGGTCGAGGAGCACTCACCACAAGATCCAAGACTGAAAAGAATACATCCAGCAGATTGGTGGGATACTTTTAATCTTCCCCTTCAAAAAAAATTCTCTATAATCTCTGAGTTGCATATCAATGAGCCACTTAGCCTAGGAGATATTTTAGTAGCGGGATATAATCTTGCATCAATATTCATTTGCCTCCCTTGCCTATCATACATACATACAGCTGCCCCGAATCCTCGAAGAAGGGCGACATTCAAATCAAATCAATCAATCAATCAATCAATCAATAATATTCAGAGTCCTTACCATTAATTTAATACCTGCAGTTCAAAAACATGCTTGGATGTTGTATACAGTTCTCATTAGAAGAAGCCTTATATCAAATCTATTGCACTGTACAAAATCAACATGGCACAGAACAGTTCTCCATGCTGGCTGAGAAATTCTGGGAGTTGAAGTCCATATAATGGAAAGTTTCCAAAGTTGAGAACTACTGGCACAGAGAGTGTTTTTTGTATTGGCTTCCATTGAACGACCTTTTGTTGGAATTGTTATAACTAGTGTTGGGCGAACCGAACCCACACAATTCGGATCCGTACCAAATTTTGTGGTGTTCGGCATGCCAGACCCGAACCCAATTTTTTTAAAAAATTCGTGCTTTGATTTGGCATTTGTGCCAAACACCGCGAAAGCCACCGCCTGGCTGTCATCTGCTGAGAAGAAGAGGAGCCGGGTGCCGGTGGCGGCGGAGGAAGGTGAACACCGGGGAGCTGTCAGCCAGTTGGGAGGCTGGGAAGGAGGTGCAAAAGGAGCTGGGGAATCCCACGAAGAGATTCCGGGGGCGGAGCTTTGATGTCACATATACCGGCAGGTTGCTAAGGACGCCAAGGTGGTCACTTCCTGGATTCCATGGAATCCAGGAAGTGATCACCTTGGCGTCCTTAGCAACCTGCCACTATACGTGACATCAAAGCTCCACCCCTGGAATTTCTTCATGGGAGGGATTCCCCAGCTGCTTCAAAGTGAGGTCTTTTCATGTAAAAATATTTTTTAAATATTTTTACGAAAAAGGATGCT